>NC_034613.1:100358370-100380491 GCF_900095145.1 Mus pahari | reverse complement strand
ACACACACACACACACACACACACACACACACACACACACACATACCATAGAAAGCAAACCTAAATTTCTGTTGTCCAGGTTTACTTTGATTTTCAGATGCTACTATCCCTGGTGGCAGAATATGATTATCATGCTCATTTATACTCAGTTCAGAATTTCTAAATCTTTGTCTTTGCAGGTCACATATACTTGTACCTTATTTATTTTTAATTACATGCTAATTTACTGGGCATCATAAAAAACTAGTCTTTATTATCTAGTGTTACCACAATTCAAGAAACACATTAATGTTTATGACTAACAATCATGAACAAATTTAATGGGGGTCCATTACGTTTACTTTCGTATTCCCAAATTTTGATGGGACATTACTGCTAAACTTTCTATAGGCTGTGACTTGGCAACTCAACAATGGAAACAGAACAGGAAAGTTTCTTCTTTGAAACCAAAACATATCTAATTGCCTTGTTTCTTTTTCAGTTCATGCCGCTTTGCTCAAGGGTTTTCATATATTTGAAATCGAGGGTTATAGAGAAACTGTACTGCTTGATTGTAAATTTTGTGAAGTTACTCTGGCTTCATATCTGAAAAATAAATTGAGTCCTTGGAACTTTATAGATGAAAGTATAAAATGCCAGTGACTTCAGTATCTGAGTCATCAGAGGTAGCTTTACCAAATCAACAAGTATCACTATTTCAGAATTTTGAAAGCTATAATGCCATAAATCAGCAGGAATATACAAAATTATCCAGTGCATGTAAAATGCACTGATAGGATATGACTCATGTATTCTTTCTTCAGTAATGGTTTTTATTAATGAAAACATGTTAAGGAAAATACTTAAAATATTTCTATTCTTTGCTTCAAAATACATGTAGTTAACAATTGCTTTAAACTACTTGACTAATCTATGAATTTATTAAAATTCACAAACCTGAAATGATTTTTGTTAACTTTATTGAATTAAGCAATATCTAGCAGGGTTGTCCAAGCTTGTCATGATGCACCATGACATTGTATTTACAGTTATTTCAGGCACCTTTCGCAATTATAAGATATTTGTGTCCTCTGGACCTAATTGGAAGATGTAGATCATAAGGGATGAATTCTGGAAAGCTGTATCTTTTGCCCAGGTCTCTTCCTGAATTTTCTTTTTCTCCACTTCTTGACTGCTGAGAAGTGAAGAGCCATCTCAGCCATATATTCCCAGTGTCACAATACACTGTTTAAATGTATGGGTCTGAGTGACCATACTTAAAACTTTTGTGAGCCAAATTTTCTTCTCTTAATTGATTCAGTCATATATATTTGTTACAGCAATTAATACCACTAATTAATCTCATGAATATATAAAAGTTTGCATTGTGGCAGTTAAATTAATTTGAATAAAAGAGCCTCTAAGATTAGACAGTTTTCTAAGTTACATCTATCATATATGACTAAATGATATTTTATAGAACTCATAGTTTAGTGAGCATAGAAGCAAATTTTAAAGCTAATTTCCAGAATGTAAAGTTAAAAATCAGGTTCAAGCATCAATGCAGTCATCTAGTCTTCTTAGAACTTTTATATTTTATCACACTAATTTCCCTACTTGGTTTTATAGTTCGAATGAATATTTTCTTTATATTTTTAAATGATATAAACATCTTGATATGTGAACATTGAATTGTGAAATAATGGCAGAAAATTACTGATCTGTATAACGTTATGTTCAAGAAACTAAAAGTTCATTCTACAGGGAAAATAAATATTAGGCCACAGTATATATGTTTAGCTTAAGCTGTGACAAATATTTAGTGCTATAATACAATTATCCCATCATAAGATTTTTTTGAGACAGAATCTGTTTGTTTAGTCCTGGATGACCTGGAACTCTCTATGTAGACTAGACTGACCTTGAACTCATAGAGAACCACCTGCCTCTCAAGTGATTTGTTTAAAGTTGCACACCAGCAAGCCTGGCTTCATTTTAAGAATAATTTTAATAACATAATTCCAAAATATATAGCAACTGTCACATTATTTTTATAGATTTAAGGGAATCTATGTATTATATGGTATTAACACATCTTTCCTTTACTATAGCATTGTGAATCCCATGAGCTCAATAGTTTCTTTCTTGAAATTAAATCTAGTCTAAGTAACATGTATCATACATTACCAAGCAACCTTAAATTTTTCTCACTTTTATATTTCATAATGATTAATATCTTTACATAACACACATTTTTGTGAGAACTAATATTACCCTTGAAAATTTGCCTTATTGCATATCATTCACATGTTCTGTTGTTCAGTTGTAAAAGGAAGAAATTAGTGTACTTGACAAAGATGGTGAACTTTCGGGAATTTATGTACTCATGATTTATTATACTATAATTTTTCTCTTAAGTGTTAAACTCTGCACTATAAGTCACATCTATACTCGATGTCAACAACTTCAACAACAGGTACTTTTAAATTTTCTAGAGATATCTGGGAGTGTACTTGATTGTTTTGGAGATGCTACTATGAAGAAACACGTTGAGTAGAGTACATAGAGGTCACAATGTAAAGAGGAGAGACTTAAAGCCTCTCACACAATGCTTTTATGAAGCCTCATTTCTTGGTTCATTGTGCTCATACTTGAAATAATGTATGAGTATCTGCATGGCTGTCTCAGTCTTAACTACAGTAACATTGATAAATGATAGTTTCTGCACAATAACAACTTATGAATAATTAAATATTGACATCAATCTTAATCAATATCTATCCTATTCTTTACTTTTCCTAAAGTGTACAAGTCTTAAAGCAAAAATCTTTCTTTGTGATTTTTGGTGTAAAACTACAAAAGTGCCTTTAAAGTGAAATTATTTGGAATTAGATAACTCAGTATGTAAGAACATTTCCTGTTATTTCAGAGGACTAGAGTTACGTTCCCAGCACTCATCTTAAAACCCCCTATACATCAAGGGAATCTCATGCCCCTTTCTCAGTACCATGAATATGTCATACACATAGAAATATAAATGCATACAAATAAATACAAAAATTTATTTAAAAAACAATTATTCTGACCTAAGAAATAAGAAGAGGTTTCTCTAATAAATTGAGCTTCCAACAAAATATGAATAACAAATACAAATAGTTTTACATCAGGGTGTAGATATTTGCTGAAGTATAATTAGAAAACAGTTGTGATGTATACATATACATATATATGTTACATTTTTATGCCATTAAATATCACTTCTCCATGAGGATTTTTAATGATATGCTGTACCATTGGGCTAGCTAGAAATGAAAGCAGTCTTTATTCTTGAAGAATAGACAATTAATATATATGAGCTATGCTTTATGTGCTGGAGATTAAATCTAAGACATTATGACATTATGCATGCCATATAAGTGCTCTACAATTTAGATGTATTTCCAATTACCTAGTTTTATTTCTGTTATTGTGATGAACACCATAGTCAAAAGCAATATGAAGAGGAAGGAATTTAATCATGTTACAGGTTACCATCCATAGTCTAGGGAAGCCAAGACAGGAATTAAAGCAAGCACGTATATCAGATGCCATGAAGGAAAGTTACTTAATGGCTTGAATCCTGTGGCTTGCCTAACTTCCTTTCTTGTACAATCTGAGCCCAAATCCACAAGGTTGGCAAAACCTCGTTCACTGCACACTCCCAAATAATTTTAAAAATTGAGAAATTCACCACAAACACATCCCCAAACCAATCTGATGGAGGCAGATGAGATTCCTTCTTTCACATATATTAAGTTGGAAAATGAAGCTGACTATGATACCTAGCAATACTTTCATAAAGACAAAGTTTGACTATATAGTTTAAGCTGGACATGAACTGCTTATGCTTCCTAGTCTAGCCTAGACCTTATAATCCTAGTGCTTCAGGGCACATAGATTATAGGCATATGGCACTATGTCTACACATATGCATATTTAATATTTTAAATCTTGTCCTGGTTACTTGTCTGTTGTTCCAAACACACTGCATTTTAAGAATTTTATCCATATAGATACATACATTAGCAAAATGTTCGCAAGTATATAAGAAAAATAAAAACTTCCTAAGTGTATATATCAGCAATAAAACTATAATATGTTAGTTTGTAATATTATTTGAGGAACATGACATCTAACATATAAAGAATAGAATTAAAAACTAAGGTATTAAAATATTGAATTCATTAAGGGTATGTAATTGATTGTTAGATAGTTTGGAGTTAATAATAAAGAATCATTTTCTACCTAAACTAGATTTTAAAAAGTCTGCAGTAAGCATAAGCATATATCTTTTTTCTTCCATTATTCTCTGTTCAAAACAGCTTCTTAGCTTTATGAGAGCTACTGCAACTCACCAAGAGATTAGAGATGTCTTTTAAGCCCTCTTATTAAAGAAAAAAGAGTATTATCTTGGATTTATCAGGTTGGCAGGAAAAACCTTCATATTGAAAAATAGCCAATGGCAAAGAATTAAATGTCAGTTCTCTTAATCCTCAAATAAAAAATTCAATATTCATAGTTACTTACAGAATTTTAAGTCATTCTAATTCAAGAAATACTTTATTAATACTTCAATAATACTAGAACACTTGGAAAATATCGTTTCAAAATGGATGTACTAGTAAGGCTGAGTAATATGTTATAAAATTGGTATATATAATTTTCATTATTATTTCTATAAAATATAATGAAAATATCAATCAATAAGAGGATACATATATGGAGAGATATTCGTTTTGTACTGGCACATATATTTGTGTCTCAGTGTTTGTGAAAGAACAGCTGATGTTATTACATACATTTATTTATATTTTAAAATTTCTACTATATTTGCCTTTTTGAACCCTATAAAACCTCTGGTGGGGAAGCCATATAGCATCTCTTGGTATTGTGTTACTAGATCCTTGAAGAGGGAATTATTCTTCAGGAAGAGAGTAGAAAATATGTCATAACTTAAAATTGAAAGAAGCAGTGATTTTCAAAAAAACAGTGGTAATGCACCTTTAATTTTCTATCTACTTAATCTAATGACAACATGCCTATATCATAGGAGTAGAAACTATACAGAAAATAAAAATTAAATTAATGAAATATTTGAAAACTAATGTACAGGCATTTTATGAATAGACAGAAGATGTAGCTCATTTGCCATTTGACTTTAGAAACCTAAGTCACAGCTTTTCGGGGATATAGTAAACTGGTGTCCATTGAAAGCTGAATTTAGATTGGGTGTTATTTCTATTCTGAAGAAGGTATAGTAATTTCCAAACAGAAAAGCAGCAAAGCAAGGAAATTTATAGTAGTTGAATACAACTAATTTGGCTGTTATATCTTGTAGAGGAAATTATGGCTGAAATTTGTTTCAAGACAGTATGTTGCAATCATTCATTAATGAACGATACCCCCTTGGTATGTTTGTAGTAAACATTTACAAATAATATGTTTTTTTTCTTAGCAGCTATGGTGATATACAATGAAAACTATCAAATAGCACTGAAAGATAATTTATATTAACTGGAGTTAATACTAGCTTTATGCTTTATTTTAAGTATATGTTAATGCTCCATAAAACATGTAAAAGTCTTCAGACCAAACCTTTTTCTTCCTTATTTGTAATTACTCTTATTTTCATCTTTATTTGAATTTTCTTCTATGTTTTGTAAATTCTACTTTCTATTTCTAAGTTTGCTGATTGCTTCCAGGCAATCCACTTCTCTGAGTATAAATAGAGAAGAGGATCAGGGGAGGGATGTAAGGATAGGACTAGAAGAAGAGAAGGGAGAGGGACTGTGATCAAGCTGAAATTCAATAAACGAAAAAAAAAGTAGATAAAAATGATACTGTGCCATAAAAAGAATATCAGTGATATTTCTGCTATTCTGGAACATACACACATACAAAACATGTCCATATTTTTGCTCCTAAACATGATGATTGGGAGCATTATGATAAGCAGTTTCAAAGACATTATTCCATTGAACTGTAAAACTCCCACGATGCACATGAAGAAAAATGAGTTTTCTTAATGAATTGTGGAAGAATATTTTTAAAATATACGTTGAGGTTTCTTCGAAGGATTTGGATTATAATGTATGTTAAATACTTCTTTATAAAGGAAAATTTAGCCTACCATTCTTTCAGTCTGCACCGATACCCTTGGCAGATTGGCATGCTTACCCACCCTCTCTGGACCCAACAGCCAGCCTGTCTCCTTGAAGGTTTGCCCTAACCAGGGACACAGGATGCCTGCTCTAAAAACAACAAGCACTGCCTGCCTCCTAGAAGCCCTGTTCTAACCTAGATCAGAAAGCTCTACCTGACCCCAAAGAGGCCTGCTCTGATCCAAGATCACAAGGAGAGTTAACAACAGAGATAATCAGATGGCAAAAGGCAAGTGCAATAACATAAAAAACAGAAGCCATTGTAGTTGGGCACTATCAGAACTCAGTTCTTTTACCACAGTAAGCCCTGGATACACTAACATACCTGAAGAGCAAGATTCTGTCCTAGAATCCTATCTCAGGAAGATGATAGAGGCCTTTAAAGAGAAAATACATAACTCAGTGGGGGTAACCTTAAACTAAATGTTCAACAGTGGGAAACTGGAACCTGAAGAAACCACCTCCAGTAGTTAGACAGGGCCTCCAGTAGAGGGATGGGGATACAAACTTACTTTCAAAATCTTTGACCCAGAACTGTTCCTATGTAAAAGAAAATGCACTCTCACACAGGAAAAAGGGAGGGAGGAGGGCAGATGTGGGATGAAGGTTTGGCAGAGTGGTAACCAGGAAGTGGGATATTGTGGGATGGGGGATTTGTGGAGGAGGTACTGGGAAATGGGATATAATTTGATATGTAAATGAATGGAATGATTAATACTAACAAAAGAAAAAAGAAATGCATTGACAAAAATGGAGCAGAAACTGAAGGAAAGGCCAGCCAGAGACCAGCTTAAATTGGGATTCATCCCATAGGTAGGCACCAAACCCTAAAATATTACTTAAATAAATTAATATATAGTATAGGCCATAATGTGGAACACTTTTTAGTGCTTTGTGGTGTGTGTGTGTATGTGTGTGTGTGCATGTGTGTTTGTGTGTGTGTGTGTGTGTGTGTGTGTGTGTACATGCACGCGCTTGTAGATGCGTGTGTGAGTGAGTATGTCTGTAACAATACTAATTGGGATACATTTCTAAGTATTCTTTCAGTTGATAAAAAAATGAAAATGTGAAATTTCCTATATGTAAATAATAGATGTATTCAATTTAAAAATCATAATATAAATGTTCTTTCTAGTAATTGTGAAGAAACAATTGGTAGACATCACCACAAAGAAATAAATAGCCAGTGATGTCACAGTTAGGACCCTAAGATATGAAATTATGACAGAATATCAAATGCTATACATTTTCAGTGAAGCAAATGAGGGAAAATCAACTTGAAGAGTGTAAGCTTTGTATTATAGCTCTGTTGACAGCTGGTTGTTTATTTTTGTTCTGGTAAAGAATTACAGCACTTGTCTAAGTTCTCCAGTGTAAAAAGGCTAATTCTTCATGAAACTGTCAATGGTTTAGCACTTCTATTGTATAATATGCATGTATGTATGTATGTAATATGTATATATGTATGTATGCATGTGTATACATATACACATCAACAATACATATTTAAAACAATTTAACTAAGTTTTTAATCAATCAATCATACTGTTGATAGCTTAGATCTCACAAATTTTAACTCTTTTATGTAAAGAGACAAAAAGAGAATAATAAATATAATTATAACAAAACCAGAAATTTGTATGGCTTGAGATATAAGGGATCATATATACTGACTCTGGAATTTCTTTAAATATTTCAGGTTCATCTACTTTTCAAAGACATGGCTGTGGTGAAATATGGTTTGAAAGTCACCACATTACAAAACTAAAGGGTCACAGATGGAGGAATTTGAGAAGGGACTGAAATAGCTGAGGGGATTTGCAGCCCCATGGGGGAAGCAACAGTGCCAACATGCCAGATCCCCAAGAGCTCCCCAGGACTGGACCACCAAAAAAATAGTAAACAAGGAGGGACCCATGGCTCTGGCCATGTAAGTGGCAGAGGATGGCCTTGCTGAACATCAGTGGGAGTAGTGGCCTTTGGTCCTGTGAGGGTTCAATGCCCCAGTCTAGGGGAATGCTAGGTCAGGAAGGCAGGAGAGGGTGGGTGAGCACCCTCATAGAGGCAGGGGAGGGGGATGGTATAGGGGATTTCCAGAGGGGAGACCTGGAAACATTTGAAATGTAAATAAAGAAAATATCCAATAAAAAAGTAAAAGGCATCAATGTTTTAAAATTACACATAAATATTGTTCATATTTATAATTGAGATAATCTCAAAACTAAGAAAACCTGAGAATTTCACATGTCAATTATTACAGCTAATTATTGATTCAACAGTATTGTGTGATATAAAATAACAGTCAAATGGCAGATCTAGGAACCTCTCTGAATAGCCTGTTATCCCAGATCAGGATACGAGGTACATATATAATCATAAACTGACATACAAGAAGCCAATAGCCAACTGCTGGGCACCCCTACACGCTGGTCAGCAAAGGTGGGGCAAAGAGGACACTTACGCCAAGGCAGGGTTTGAGCAGCTTCTACAGCTTCCTGCTGCAGCTTCCTTTATTCTCTCTACAGCTCACCCCAGCTCAGCTTCTCCTCCTTTATTCTGGGATCGCCCATTTTATCCCCTTTCACCCTCTGCACTCATCTCTCATCACTCAGCATTCAGCATGCTCTATAAGTGAGCCATGCACACAGACAGGGTGGGTGTTGATAGGCCAGTGACTCAATATCATGCAGGCAGCGTGTAATCACTCAGGTGTGCATAATAAGGTTTTTGGTAGTCAAGCAGGGAATCACGGGGCTTGGCAGTGAACCAGGGTGCTGTCTTGGCTAACAAGGTCGCAGCCACAGCCACACCTGCTTCCCACAGGCCAACATCAAGCTAAATAGAGAGAAACTAAAAACAATTCCACTAAAATCATGGTCAAATACAGGCTGCCCACTCTCTCCCTATCTATTCAATATAGTAATTGAGCTTCTAGTCAGAGTAATTTGACAACAAAAGGAGATCAAGGGGATACAAATTGTAAAGAAAGAAATCAAAGTATCAATATTTGCAGATGATAAGATAGAGTACATAAGAAACCCCACAAATTCTACCAGAGAACTCCTACAGCTGAAAAATAGCATTAGTAAAATTAATTCAAAGAAATCAGTAGCCCTCCTTTATACAAATGACAACCTGGCTTAGAAAGAAATTATGGAAGCAACACCTTTTACAATAGCCACAAATAGAAGTGAAAAAAATGTATGAAAAGAACTCCATGTACTTGAATAAAGTAACGGAAGAAGATATAAGAAGATAGAAAGATCTACTAGGCTCATGGCTTGGCAGGATAGACATAATGAAAATGGCCATGTTAAAATCAATCTACAGACTCAATGCAATCCCCATCAGAATTTCAACAGAATTTGTATAGACCTTAAAATAGAATTTCTCAACTTAATATCAAAAAATAAATGTCCAGGATAAATAGCATGCATGCAGTTTTAATCACTATTACTCAGTACTGCAGCTTGACATCAGGAATGGTGATTCTTCCCAAAGTCCTTTTACTGTTCAGGATTTCTTTGGCTATCCTGGACATTTATTTATTATTAAAACGCTTGCTTTCCAAATGCTGGAGCTGTTTTTCTTGCTTGTGAGAAATATAAGGAAGGCCTAGTAAAAGGAATCAGCTGAATGTTTAAGAAATTATAATGAAGAAGCATGTCATAAACTTCCAATATAAAATGGTCCAGAGTATACATTAACATTCCAAATGTTAGGGAAAGGAGCAGAGTGAGGAAATACTAGACCAAAACACAGCTGAAAATGAGCTGGGCAATGTACAAAATCCGCATCTCCATTCTTCATGAGTCAAAGTGGTCTTCCGATCTACTCCTTTCAGCTTTGGTGACTTCAGCACATTTCTTTATCTTGGGCTGTTTCTATTCCCTGTTAGTAGCTTTCCTCCATAGGTATCTGCTATTTCCAATATTTTGGGGACCCCAAGGCTGGAGAGAATTCACCTTCACAGCTTTACCCAATGGCCTGTGTGGGCCTCTATGCGGGGATATCCATAACACATGCCTGGCCTCAGTGGCTTTCCTTAGTATCAGAGGGAGAGTACAGAACTCCTTTTTTTAAAATCCTTAATCTAAAGCTAGAACCATGTGGCTGAAGCTGCTACATGCTTGGCCTGGAACATTGCTTCTTCATTCATTTATATCTCCACCAGCATTCTGTTTTCAATGGTTTTCTTTACTGCCTGAGTTTGACTACCCTGGAACTTGCTGTGCAGTTGAGGATGGCCTCAAACTTAAAGACTTGTCCCTGTCACCTAAGTGCTGGGGTTCATGGAGCCATTTCCTCAGTTAAGAATTCCTCTCAAGTGACTCTAGCTGGTATAAAGTTGACAGAAAACCAGCCAGAACCCTGCCGTTTCAGTGAAGAGCAGTTTAATTTCCAGCACCCACTCCAGATAGTTCAAAACATGTGTAATGGCAAGTCCAGGTAATTGGATACTCCTATCTGACCTCCAAGAACACTATTTTAATGTGCACATCCCCACACATAGTCACATATTCATACACATAATTTAAAAACAGTAGTAAATATAAAAAATGCTAAATGTTTGAACAGGCATATCTCTGAAGATATTCAAAAAACTAACCAACATGTTAAAAAGTTATAATTGCTAGACATTTAGGAAATGTAAGTCAATGTAGTAATTACAGCTACACTGCTTCCTGTTATGTTCAGAAGAAATAGTTTTTCTACTTTCATCCCTGATTTCTGGCTTTTATAATTATTCCTCTCACCTTTCCATGATATTTTCTGATCTGTATGGTAAAGGATATGATAAAGCAGCCACATTTTTGGGTGAGCATTCCACAGACACTTATTCTCTGCTACTACTGTCCACAGCAGAAAGAAATTTCACTGATGAGACGTGAGATATGAACTAATTTATGGACAAGTATAGCTATACAAATTTAGAGGGACTAGTTTTATTCATTTTTCACTGAAGAAATTAAACCACAGCAGCTGTTATTGCTTGCACAAGACTTGAAAAAGTTTAAGACAATCAATATTCTAAAATGGATAGGGGTGGTTCAAAAGTTCCAATCACTGGCTGAGGAACTGTTGTCAGTTGATAGCATTGAGTCAAAGGAGGTCATCTCATAGAGTTGAACTTAAGTCAAACCAGACATTGGTTGGCTATGCCCACAAGGTTTGTGCCTCCATTGCCCTAGCAGGGTTTTTTGGTTTTCGTTTTGTTTTTTTTTTTTCCCAGGCAGGACAAATAGTAGATCAAAGGTTTTGTTGTTGGGTTGAAATTTTATTTTATTTTTTATTTTATTTTTCTTTTAGTAACCTACAGAGTACCTTTCCAATTGAAAGACACTAAAACATGGTGGTGAAGGTTCTATGTAGGCACAAGCTCAACTTCTTCATTATCAGTAAGTTGTTCAGCTGTTGTCTACAGCAAGAAATCCTTGCTGTCTGTTGGTTTGTGCACAGACACTTAATGTCTTGCCTACATCCTGGGTTGTTGGAGACTTCCAGGGCACCCTTTTGACCAATAACTCAATTGGATGGAATCCAGTTCTGGCAGTGGAGTTTTGTTTGGTTACAAGTGATGACCAGAAGGCGTTATGTTTCCCTAGTTATTTGGAGACTTCATTAAGATTGACTTCATATATCATAGAAAGTTTCTACTGCATTAAGTTTCCATACCAGCCCTCAAATGCCCTTCAATTCTAACTCTCTCTCCCCTCATTTCTTCCCTTAATTTCATCTCCCCTCCAACTTCCAACTTGATACTTCCATTCTTGTCCCCATCCACTCACCTTTACCCTAGCTGCAGTATACCCAAAAGAATCTATTTTCTCAGGTATTACTCTATTCTTAAGAATGTTTTTTTTAAACTTTCTTAACAAGCAATATCTAATTTGATCCCACACATAAATTTCTCCTCCTGGAAGATGCTATAAATTTCACCTAATCTATACTATGTTCTTTTGTTTGTTTTCTTAAAAGCTAGTACATTTTCAAGCTTCTTATGAGTCCATTTCTAAATTATGTTACTTTTGAGAAGGGAACCTCAGTTTCCTCAGTAACATCACTACCATGCACAACTAAGTACTGTACAATTTAAAAACAAGGCACATATTTAATTAAATGGTAACTAACCAAATATGTTGCAAAAAACCTGGGTTGCTTTATATGTGGACAGACTCTTTCCTCAAAAAATCAGCACACACTATTTCCTTGCCTTGAAAGTATTCCATTGAGATAGCCAATTGCAGCCTTTCTCCTATATTCACTCTCTTAGAAATGACATCTTTCTCCAAGGCATCTTCTATAGAAGATTCTTTCTACAAACTGTCCAAAGGGAATGTTGTGTCATCTTTTCTTTTAGCCATTTATAAGTACCTGATATTTTACTTTTGTAGGCCTTCTTGTGGTTATTATTGATTTCTTTAGCATTCATGCTTCATGTACGCTCAAAAACCTTTTTCAATTGTATTCTTCACATCAATCTTACTATGACAAAGAGTGCTCAATATGTATTTGTGATATAAATGAACTATTAGCATTCATGTAGAATTAATTCAGAGTAGTGCCTGAAGAATTACCACCAATTGCCACTATGTAATAAGATAGAATCAAAGATCATTTGCAAATTATGAATTAAATTCCCAAGAAGGATATGAAAACAAATATGTCTAGTATTTATATTAGCATCAATGAGCCTGAAATTGAATAGAATTATCCTTTAACAGTGAGGACTATATTTACATTTCAGGCAGCAAATTAGTTTCATCAAAGGCAGATGGATATGCCCTATTAAATTAATTTACACATTTAAATCACATCAATTATACTGCTTTGTCTCTATTTAGTTTGTGAATTTTTATTGCTATATCATTTAAATATTTTAAACATAAATCTCTATTCATTGTATTTCTCATTCTTAAATATAACCACATATTTAAAATATTTACAAACTAAATAGAGGGAAAAATATAAGTAAGTCCTACGGAGTATAAAGAGCTATTATAAACATTTGGATCGCAGTGCAATAAATGTGGAAATTAATAGCAAAGCCTGAAATAATTTGCAAGTAATTGTAAAAAAAAAATCTAAGAAAAACATTTAAGACAAACATAGAGCATATGTCTAAATAACAGGAATTATTGTAAAAGATTGTTTAGTGATATAGAGTTGTAGGACAAGAGAAGGGGCTTCAGAATTCCAAAAGATTGAAGAAGGAAAAGATAAAAAGGATCCATTAACTCAGAGGCTGTCTAATCTCAGGCATGAGCTTAAGTTTTAAATAGTAAAAGAGGTGAGGCATGCAGGGAGAGATGTGCATTTTTAAGTAGGTGTCTTCAAAGTGATGTGTGGTCTGGTTGATCATTACATTTGTCCAAATTCTGCAAATTCTCTTAAAGAAGTCTTTATTGCCTTAAGGGTGATATAACAAGATCTTCTTTTACAGGGAAATTACTGATAATTCAATCAGTATATTGTGACACATCTAATTACGTCAGATCAAGAAACATATTGAGAAGTCATGAGATTTTACTTTGGTAAAGAATGTTAATTTTTGACCTAATGCTCTTCGATATTGTCATGTAAGGGCAGAAAGAGGTTATGTGCATGAAGAACTGGTAATTCTTTGCTTGCTGATTATATTCCAAAACCGTGAACCCTATGACTATGGGTGGTTGTTGATGCTGATGCTGCTCTTCCTCCTCCTCCTTTGTTCTTCTTCTTTCTTCTCTTCCACCTCCTATTTCACTTCCCTTTTCTTTCTCATTAGCTTTATTGCTCTCCTAATAGAATACAGTATTCCATCTTTTACTGCCTCAAGAGGAAGCATCTCTGATGATGGTTGAATTAAACACTGATCTAAAAGTATATTGAACATCACTGGGAGTTATTTTATTGTTACATTATTTTCATAGAACAATGGAATTTTGTTTTTTCCCCCTAGTAATCTGGTCCATCTAGTCTCATGTTCTTGATTATCCAGCCTGTGCCAGGTATATGCTCCATCTTGTTGACTGGGCTTTACATCAAATCAGATATGGTTGGTTACTCCCACAAGCTTTGTGCCACCAGTGCACTATCTTCTAAAATGAACATTATTGTAGATTGAAGGTTTGTACCTGGATTGATGTTTATGTTTCTCCTTTGATAACTTGCTGAGTAACTTCTGGTAAAAAGAAAACTATCTCATAAAGCTGGTGTTGTAGGTAGGCACCAGCTTGACTTCTCTGTATTCAATGAGTTGTGTATAGATATTTTTTTTTTCTTCAGCAATATGATCTTGCCATCAGGTTGTAGTGAGCAGCCTATAAGGTTGGCAACATCCAGGATTATTAGGGGATTCCTGTGAGGGTCCTTTGGCCAACAACTCAAATATATGTAACCCATTTGAGTTGCTGGAATAATATATATAGAAGCCTCGATTCTGTTATGTTTCTGTAATATACTTCAAATGATACTCAGATTTAGTTGTCTCTCTCTGTGTTTCATCCCTCATCCTCCTTTTTTGATCCTTTCATTCCAGTCCTCACATATTTATTGGTGAAAGTATGGTAGTGAAATGTCACACTATCATTGTTTAAGGGTCAATGTATGGTTTAAGTTGTAGTAGTGTCACTTAACCATTGTGTTTCTGCATGGGCAGAAAACACTTTGGACTGGGTTAATACTGAAGAGCTTAACATCCTAAAAGAGGATAGGCTGCGAAAGGAAAATGAATGCCCTGTCGGTTTGCTCTGATCAGAGCATGATTTTTACTAATTGGACAAGGAAGGATTCTAAGCCCGCCCTTGAGTCCCCTGGAGAAACTCTCTCTCTCTCTCTGCCGCGGTCCGATCATGAGTGGAGATGTATCTGGTAGGCGGGTCTGAGCGAGTGGGCGGAGACGACGTCGACGTAGGGCAGTCTGACTACACTGCATTCTGGGAGATCTGGGGAGGTCTTCTCAGTAGCAATTCTGTGCGCCTGTAGGGGGCGCAATATAATGTTTAGAGGGAGAGTGGTTAGTGGAGGTGAGATACCCCAACACACCATCCCAATCATCTTGGTAGACTTTTCCTTTGTTTAATATGTGGTATCCTTTCCTACCTTCCCCGAGTAGTTTTGAGTTAAAGCTTATTTTGTCAGATATTAAAATGGCCATGCTAGCTTTCTTTTTACTTCCACTGCTCAGAATATCTTATTCCAACATCTTACCCTGAGATAATGTTCATCCTTGATGTTGAAGTATGTTTCTTGGATGCAGTAGAAGGATGGATCTTGATTTCATATCCATTTAGTCTGTGTCTTTGTATTTTGGAATTAATACCATTAATGTTGAGAGAAATCAATAATTAATGAGGGTTAATTCTAACAGGAGTCAACACCTTTAATGTTTAGTTGTTAGTGGTAGTGATAATGGTTGTCATTGTGTTTGGATTCATGTGGACAGGATAATGGGGTGAGTTAGGGAAGTAAGGTTAGAAGAGAAGATCTTCTTGATCTACTGGAGATGAAGTCAGAGAAGGAAGGGAGACTGCAACAGATTGTCTGATACTATACTGGGAATGGGACGGGGGGGATTGGATCTAGAGGAAATAAAGTAAAGGGGAAAGTCTGTAGCTAGCATTCTTGCTTCCCTGGCAGGGGTGGCCTTTAGGTTAGCAGGGATTGCCTGATGGAGTTGAGGATTAACATGTACTGAAGAGTGAATGGGAGGGGGTTTTAGGAGATGATGGACCTTTGGAACCACTGAAGATCAGGGCTGAGGCAGCAAGTAGTTTTCTGTTGCAGAGTTGCATATGAGACTGAGGAATGAGATCTGGAGGAACAGAGAAAAGAGAATATCTGTAGTCAATGTACATAACTTACATGCTTCTCTGGCAGGAGTAATTGTTTTTCTCCTTAAAGCATTCCTAGAAACTTCTAAAAAATCTGCTGTTGTATATGCCTTTCTGAGGAGTCTAAACTTAGGTACATATCTTAGCATGCAATTGCTCTGGTGGTTGTAATGTTCTAGGAGAGATTGCTTTCAGTGAGTAGCCATAGCAAGATCATACAAGACCCAAGTCATGAAATCTTAAATAAAAATCTGAAGAATTTTCTATTAATTATCATTTACTACCTTTGGGTCCAAGAATATTTTGATGTATACTTTCCCTACTTTCCCAGCTCATGTACTGGCCACTATTTTTTGTTTTTGTTTTTGTTTTTGTTTTTGGTTTTGGTTTTGGTTTTGGTTTTGGTTTTGGTTTTTTGAGACAGGGTTTCTCTGTATTGCTCTGTCTGTCCTGGAATTCACTCTGTAGACCAGGCTGGCCTCAAATTCAGAAATCTACCTACCTCTGCCTCCCAAGTGCTGGGATTAAATGTGTGCACCACCACTGCCCAGCTGTACTGCCCATTTTTAAGGGAAAACTAACAGTAAAAGATGAATAAATAAAATAGTAGGTTTAGAATAATTCTGAATGATCATAATGGTCTCTTTCATTTTATAATGAATTTGATGTAAACTATCCTTTCAGAAATTATATCAATCTGAAATGCTTTTATTATCATAAAAACACAAGTTTATGGATTAGCAACGAAAGACACGTGTGTGAGTTATTTGTGGAAAAACATAAGAAAGTTTCAGTGGATACAACCCTATCACATTTGCATCTTTGTTCAAAATTATACAAAATATACTAATTGTTCAAAATTATGCAAATTATATGCATATGCAACTCATACCAATTGTATGCAATTACGAATTATGAAAATTATACAAATCAGATGAAATTAAGAGAGCTTCACAATGCACCAATGTGTCATACCTTAGACATTTATAGCCTGCTTGGTTTTCTACCTCTTCTAGTTGTAAATGAGAGCATACATCCAAATAGAGATATATAAACTTTCAAGGCCCATCAGCACTTAGGGATAGTCATCTACTTCAAAGTTGAAAATACCAGGGTAGTAAAGGCCATAAGACAATAATTGAAAACTTATGATGCAAAAATAGATAATTCTGATGAGTATGATATCATTTGTTGACAACATCATTTCAAAATCATAGTGATTCTTTCATTGTGGTTTAGAAGGAACCTGATCAATAGGGACTGTGCTGTATTATTTTTCAGAAAGGACAAAACTATCATATACCTGATATATAGATATAGATATAGATATAGATATAGATATAGATATAGATATAGATATAGATATAGATGTACTCTGCATATATATACAATAAAATTATTAATCATGACTTTAGAGTGATATTTAGAAATATAAAATTTACAAAATGCTTTTAATTGTGTCATTAATACATTTTAAGTAGTTTATAATTATTCTAAGGATGCTAGGATGGTTCTGGAACCCATTATTACTTTCCTTTCTCTCTTCCATGATGGGCAGTTTGATTACCATCATTAGTGCAAGTCCTGTCTCATGAAAAAGGCATTCTATGACATATATTTAGGAAATATATATGATATAAATATTTCTACATTTTAATAATATATTTATATAATAATGAATAATAGATACATTTATTTTTCTTTCAATTTATTATTTCTTTATTTTACAATCAGATAACCTGTATTCCCTCTTCTCCTAGTTACCCTCTCACATTACCCCTTCCTGCATACTCCATTCTTTTTTGTTTATGAGATATTTTCTTTATTTACATTTCAAATGTTATCCCCTTTTCCAGTTTCACTCCCTCCCAGAAACACCCTATCACATCCTCCCTTCCCTTGCTTCTATGAGGGTGTTCTTCCAACCACCCACTCTCAACTTCCTGCCCTCGATTCCCATACACTGAGGCATCTATCCAACCTTCATAGGATCAAGGACCTCTCCTCCCATTTTAGCCATCCTCTGCTACATATGCAGCTGGAGCCATGTGTACTCCTTGTTGATGGCTTAGTCGCTGGGATTTCTGGGGTGTCTGGTTGGTTAATATTGCTATTCTTTCTATGGGGTGGAAACCCCTTCAACTCCTTCAGTCCTTTCTCTAACTCTTCTGTTCAGTGGTTGGCTGTAAACATCTGCCTCCTATATTTGCAAGTCTCTGTTAGAGCCTCTCAGGAGACAATCATATTAGGCTCCTTTCAGCATGCAATTTTTGGCACCCACAATAGTGTCTTGATTTGGTAACTGTATATAGGATGAATCCACATGTGGGGCAATCTCTGGATGGCCTTTCTTTCAGTTTTTACTCTCCAGTTTATCTCCATATTTGCTCCTGTGAGTATTTTGTACTCCTTCTAAGAAGGACCAAAGCACTCACATTGTGGTCTTCCTTCTTACTAAGCTTCATGTGGTCTTTGAACTCTATCCTGGTTATTTGGAGCCTTTGGACTAATATCCACTAATCTGTGAGTGTATGCCATGTGTGTCCTTTTGTGATTGAGATAACTCACTCAGGATGATATTTTCTAGTTCTATCCATTTGTCTAAGAATTGTTGGAACATTCCTGGGACCGAACCAAATGTTCCACTAACCCGCCCCTCAGGTCTCCTAGCATTCCTGCCTTTGTACGTACCATTCTGCAAATGTGTACATTTAAATAAACCAATCGCATGTAACCACACCAATTCTCCCCACCCCCCAACCCTTACCCTATAAAGACCTCAAGCTTTTGGGCCTGGTTGTCGATTTCTTGTTCTCCTGCGTCAGATACGAATCAGCCCTGAGTTCTGCCATTAAACTACCTCATGTTTTTCCGAAAAAAAAAAAAGAATTTCATGAATTCATTGTTTTTAATAGCTGAGTAGTGCTCCATTGTGTAAATGTACCACATTTTCTGTATCTATTCCTCTGTTGAAGGAAACCTGGATTCTTTCCATCTCCTGAGATCTTCTTTGATCTCTTCCTTCAGAGATTTGAAGTTCTTGTCATACGAATATTTCACTTACTTGATTAGATTCACACCAATACATGTAATAATATTATTTGTGACTATTGTGAAGAGTGTCATTTCCCCAATTTTTCTCAACCTGTTTCTTCTTTAAGTAGAGGAAGGCTACTAATTCATTTGAATTGGAAACAAAGAAGTCAAAATTTCTCTATTTGCAGATGATATGATCATATACTTAAGTGACCCCAAAAATTCCACTAAAGAACTCCTAAAGCCGATAAACAACTTCAGCAAAGTGGCTGAATATTTTTCAATGGATCAGTTTGATAAGTATTATCCCATCTCAAAATGGACATTGATAGTGTACTTCAGTTCCACTTAATTGTGACTATTTATAAAATTAATAAATGCCGTCATCTCGATAGTCGTAAGTAGTTCTAGCATGTCCTACCAAGAGATCATGGCCCACAGAGTCAATTAAGCAGTGTTCATAGGGACTCATAGAGACTGAAGTCACAATCATGGAGCCTGCATGGATCGATTTTATGTCTTCTACTTACATTCTGTTGTTGCTTAGCTTGGGGTTTTTTGTGAGATGCCTAAAAGTGGATATGGGGATATCTAATATTTTTTCCTGCTCTTGTGACCAATGATCCTTTTTCTCCTACTATGTTGCCTCATCAAACCTTGATATGAGGATTTGTGCCTACTTCTTTGCATCTTTTTCTGCCATGTTCAGTTAATAACATGAGCAAGTCTGTTCTTTTCTGAAGTTAAACAGAGGAAGAGTGGGTCTGTGGGAGAGAAGAGGTGATGTAGAGGTATTTGGAGGAGAGGAGGGAGGGAGGCTTCAGTTGGGTATTATCATATGAAAGAAGAATAAATAAAAAGAAAAAAAAGAAAAAGATAGAATCCTGGTTATTGAAAATGCCTTATCTGGTGGACAATATGTTTAGAAGGAGTAAGTTCAGTAAATAAAAGATAAATAAATCTGAGAGAGAAAATTGGATAACTATGGTTCTATAGAAAAGATCATAGAATAGGCAGAGCTACCATTACCTGAAAGAAAGTATCAGGTATAAAGGAAAAACTGCACAAGCAAGTGTATAGGATGACTTATTGTGCAGAGGTCAGCTAACTATTAAATGTCCTAATCTAATGGCTGTGTGGCAATGAGCTATGCACAGAGTTGTCTCCAGTCGAGCTGAGGTCTTGAATCCTGGTAGTACCTGATGGGTGGTAATTCCCATCTACATGGGACAGAAGACGTTCCCTCATGTCTCCCGGACCCCTGGCTCCTGTCGAAGCCCCACAGCCCCCACAAGAGAAGCATGTGGCTAGCAGTCACATAGACAATGTCCCAAGCTTCTGGCCTTCTGGATAGACTCATTCCCACAGTTACCTAGCAAGAGCAAGATAACAAACCTACTATAAGAGGGGCTGTTAGGCCCCTCCTCGCTCACTCTCTTACTCTATAAGCTTTCACCTTTCTTATTCTCTTTCTCTCTTTCCCTTCCACCTTTCTCTCTAGGTGGCCATGGCTGGTCTCTCTCACTCTTTCTACCTTCTCTCTTCCCCCTGCCTTTCTACAATAAATCTCTAAAACCATAGACTGTATCTGTTCATCAAGGCCTGGACTGAAGACATTCACCTGCTTGGGAACTACCCAGGATCCCCCTTCTCTCTCTGTCCCCTCTTTCTTTCCCCTCCAGGACTGTGTGTCCCCCTGGGGCCCCTATTCTGTTCTTAGCTCCTCTGACATATCCAGAGTGGGATGTCAGAGACTGAGAAGCTGGTACTGGGGGCCGCCCCTTGTTCACCCCCCTCTGTATGGGGTCAGTGGCTTCACTCAGCCAGATTCCCACCCAGGGCTGCGTGGGAAGTGTCCAGCAGTCCTC
Source organism: Mus pahari (assembly GCF_900095145.1). Lineage (NCBI taxonomy): Eukaryota > Metazoa > Chordata > Mammalia > Rodentia > Muridae > Mus > Mus pahari. The sequence continues at coordinate 100,359,593 of NC_034613.1, read as the reverse complement.
CCACATCTGCCTGCCCAGAGCTCCGGAACTATGGCCAAATGCAGGCCCTCTCCTTCCCCCCTCTTCCTCTACACCCAGGGTCCCACAAATATCCACACAATAAAATATACCATTTTGTGGTGGTGATAGTGGTGGTGGTGGCGGTGGTGGTGGTGGTGGTGGTGGTGGTGGTGAAAGGTATCTATCCACAGGGCAAGTTTCATGAACTCCCTTTACCTTTTGATATTACTGAATATCCAACTGATTACCTATAGACTGAATTTTAACCACTTATACAGTACTTTCTTCTTGTACACTTGACACAAGTTATCTGAGAAGAAATATCCACAATTTAAAAAAAATCCATAAGATTGTCTGCAGGCAAGCTTATTGGGTTTTTATTTTTAATTAGTGATACTTTGGTAGGGTCCAAGCCTTGGTGTGTGGTGCCATTCCTGGGATAGTGGTCCTGGGATAAATTGTGAAGCAGAACAAGCTGTGGAAAGCAAGCCAGTAAGTAGTGTTCCTCCATGACCTATTCATCCTGCCCCTACCTCTAAGATCCTGTCCTGATTTTCTTTGAGGATGGACTTTGATGTGGAATTATAAGTGAAATAATCCTTTTCCTCCCCAAGCTACTCTTGATTATACTGTTTTATCACAGCACAAGAAACTCTAACTAAAACAAGTACTGCCTTTCAAAAGTTTAAGTGAGACTATTGCTAAAAATAGCATCTTTGACTTGAGGATGCATTGACATATCTCCGTTAGAATATCTGCTCATCAACCAAAAATGGGGAGAACTTTTATGTTCTAACAAAATTCTAGCAGCCACTTAGTTCACGTTAGTCATTCATAGCCATGGCAGGGGGAAAGAATGGATTACTTTTTTTGCCAGAATCAACTCTGACCTTCATCATTAATCTGATTTACTGCTATTAAATAAGGTTATGAACAAGTTTGTTTGTGCTAACTAATATTGGGTATCAGTATGCCTATTTTTCTCATATCTATGAAACCAATACATTAATAATGGCTTAATTAAAAACATAGAAATCAAGAATATGCATCACTACCATACCTATTCTCCAATCTTTGACACTATTAATGATATTCTGTAAATGTTTGCAGATAGGAGGCTAGCAAAACTGTCCTTTGAGATGTTCCACCCAGTAGCTGACTCAGAGTGATGCAGAGAGGAAGGAAGGAAGGAAGGAAGGAAGGAAGGAAGGAAGGAAGGGAGG
>NC_034613.1:100351214-100358113 GCF_900095145.1 Mus pahari | reverse complement strand
AGGGAGGGAGGGAGGGAGGGAGGGAGGAAGGAAGGAAGGAAGAAAATTTAAAGAAAAGAATATGCATCTCTTAAGAATGACTATTTTTCCTTCCTTCCTTTCTTTCTTTTTTTCTCTAACTTATTCACTTCACATCCTACTTACTGCGTTTCTGGTCACTCCTTCTCCAAACCCTTCTACCATACTTCCTCCCCTTCATTTTTGAGTGGATGGTGATCCCGTGTGTACCATGGCTCCTCAAGTCTCTGCAAGGCTATGCTCTTCCTCTCCCACTGAGACCAGACAAGGCAGCCCAGCTAGGACATATTGCACATTCAGATAACAGCTTCTAGAATATCCCACACTCTAGTTGTTAGGGACCCACCTGAAGACTAAGCTACACATCTGCTGCATATGTGCAGGGAGGTGTAAGTTTAGCACATGTGCGTAATGACATCCCATTAATACTTACACTCTTGAGGAATATATGCAAATCCACAATTGTTGTATATTATGTATTTAGTACTGAAAACTTGGTATTGAATAACCTATTAGGGGGCTCAAACCTGGAGAAGAATTTTTCTTCCTTTGTAAGCAGCCAGCATTTGTCTATAGCTCCTCATCTAAAGAAGAGCTTTGTAGAAAGGTAACCCAATCACAAAAGTACACGCATGATAGGCACTCACTGATAAGTGGATATTAGCACAGACGTTCAGAATACCCAAGATACAATTTGCAAAACACATGAAACTCAAGAAGAAGGAAGACCAAAGTGTGGATACTTCAATCCTTCTTAGAAGGGGGAACAAAATAACCATGGAAGGAGTTACAGAGACGTGTGGAACAGACACTGAAGGACTGACCATCCAGAGACTGCCCCACCTGGGGATCCATCCCATATAAAACCACCAAACCCAGACCCTATTTTGGAGGCCAAGTATAGCTTGCTGACAAGAGCTAGATATGGCTGTCTCCTGAGAGGCTTTGCCAGTGCCTGACAAATACAGATGTGGATGCTCACATCCATCCATTTGACTAAGCACATGGTCCTCAGTGAAGGAGCTAGAGAAAGCACCCAAGGAGCTGAAAGGATTTGCAGCCCCATAGGAGGAACAACAATATGAACTAACCAGTGCCCCCAGAGCTCCCATGGAATAGACCACCAACCTTAAGAAAACACATGGTGGGACTCATGGCTCCAGATGCATATGNANCAGAGGATGGCCTAGTCAGTCATCAATGGGAAGAGAGGCCATTGGTCCTGTGAAGGTTATATGCCCCAGTATACAGGAATGCCAAGGCCAGGAATTGTGAGTGGGTGGATTGGGGAGGAGGTGGAGGAGGGAGAGGAAACTAAGAAAGGGGATAACATTTGCAATACAAAAAAAGAAAATATCTAATAAAAAAAGAAAATTTGTTGTGGTGGCAGAACTGAATATCTACTACAAGATCAATGAAACTAGATCCACATTTTTAAATGTACACAATGATCAATGCAAAATTAATCAAATATTTTAAATTTGTTTGAAAATTTGAAATAGCTAGAAGAAAACATAGGAAAAACCCTTTCAAATGTAGGCACGAGCCAAGAACTTCTAATAAGAATTCCAACCAAATGGAAAATTATACCAAAACTGATAATTTTATTAGAAATAAAAAGCTTCTAAATAGCAGATAAACCCAATAATGTTTATTTATTTATTTATTTATTTATTTATTTATTTATTTGATCTTTTCTTTATGTACATGTTGGCTACTGGTTGGATATGAGTGATAGTTCATTTTGGAGCCAAAAATATGTAACTGTGTCCTGAGACTTAGGCTTTCCTCAGTTCCATGTTAAAGCATTGTAACAATTTGATGGCATTTCTATTGTATCAGAATAAAGAAAGTCACAAATATAGGCGGTTTTTAAATACACTGGTAAGTACATTAGGTAGTGAGTTCAAGCAAAGCTGGGAACTATTAAAGTTAGCCTCAGGTGCTACCTGATAGCTCTCTTAGCTTGTTGGTTAGTAGAAACTAGGCTCTGCTAAGTTAATACACTTTCAAAGCTTCTCCTGATAGTTACATGGATGTTAAATCAGATACAGAGGTGGCAAAGGAATGCATAAGAGTGCTAATGATAGTCTATGATAAATTTTAATTAGGCCCCAGACATAAGATATAAACTTTCCTCAATCTTTGAAGTTCAAATCGGTTAATCAGCCCTGAAGAAAACTCAGTGAAAAGCCAGGGCTTCTTTCCAAGAACTTTCATTCACAATTCTAGACAAAGTTAGAGAGTATACATGCATCTGTTTTGACATTACAGATGTTTATGAATCAAGCTTAAACTTCCTTGTAAAGGCACTGCAGTTATTTATCAATGCTCCTTGCATATTTCCTTGAAATTTGGAAGCAAAATAAAAAGTAATGGCCTGTAATAATTAAAACACAGTATCAAGGGAAGACTTAAGAGATGGTGGACATGTTAGCATATATTTATTATGTAAGAAAACAAACACTAATAACTCACTTTCTCCTCAGTAAAGTCATAAGACAATATAAAGGAAGTTCTGAGAAGTTGAATGTGTTCCAAATCTCCAGCTACACTATTTGGTAGACTACAATTAAAGGTACCTGAGCTGAAAATCAACTGCCAAATATCAGAATGAGAAGATTCTAGAATGATGAAACAATGCATGATTTCTTACCTGTCAAAGGCAAGGTTAGTCAAATCATTAAAAGCCTCAAGTTTGAATGCCAGACAGAGAAGTACACAAATAGTGATAAAAATAAATCTTAGTGGCTTCCTGCCAGGAATCCCACAACCTCCGTTGTCAGAAACACAGGTAGCTTATGTTTTCCCTCCTTCACTGCCTCCATTATATTTACCCTAGGGTTTCCCTAGTTCTGCCAATACTGGTTGCAGAAAGGAGCCAAGCATGACTGACCTCTGAGAGGCTGTAGAAGTGGCTGATGAAGACAGATGCAGATACTCATAGCCAAGCACTGTACTGAGGTCAGGGACCCCTATGGATGAGTTAGGGGGCAGATTGAAGGAACTGAAGGGGATGTCAAACACACAGGAAAAACAGCGGTGTCAACTAACCTGGAACCCTGGGAGCTTTCAGAGACCGAGTCACCAACCAAAGAACCTACACAGGATTGTCTGATGTTCCTGGCGCATAGTAGAGGGTTGCCTTATCTGGCTTCAGTGGGAGACAATAAGCCTAATCTTGTAGAGACTTGATGCTCCTGGGAGGGTATGCAGGTGGGGAGCACTATCAGAGGCAAAGCAGAGGAGGAATGGGAGGGAAGAACTTGGGATGTGGGACCAACTGGGAGGGAGGCAACATTTGGGCTATAAATATATAAAATAATTAACAATAAAAAAATAAAAATAATTTTGTTAAAGTATGAATTAAAGTCTGCAATTGACAGGGTTGGTGAGGTAGGGGGCATCATCAGGAGTAGACAGAGACCTGCGATAAGGGAGGTGCCCAAAAATCAATGGGGTTATCTGTAGCTGTGAATCATATGTAACCTGAAGAAGCCACCTCCTATAGCCAGACTGGAATGCCATTGGAGCAATAGGGATAACAACACACTCACAAAATTTTCTACCCAATGTTATCCTGTCTATCAGAAATGCAGGGATGGGGAAATGGAGCAGAGACTAAGGGAATGACCAATCAATAACTGGCCCAACCTGAGATCCATCCCATGGGCAAACACCAATCTTTGATACTATTAATGATATTCTGTTATGCTTATAGATAGGAGTCTATCATGGTTTTCCTTTGAGAGTCTCCACAAAGCAGCTGACTTGGGAAGATGCAGACACCCACTGACAAACAGTGGATGGAGCTTAGAGAGTCTTATGGAAGAATAAGAGGAAGGATCCCAGGCCCTGGAGGGGGTTGGAACTCCACAAGAAGATGAACCGTGTCAACTAACCTGGACCGTTGGAGCTCTCTAAGACTGTTCCACCAATCAAAGAACATACAGGAGCCAGACCTAGGCCTCCCTGCACATATGCAGTAAATATACAGATTGGTCTTCATGTGGGTCCCAAACAATTGGAATGGGGGATAATCCAAAATCCATTGCCTGTTCATGGGATATGTTTTTCTAGCTGGGCTTCCTTGTCTGGCCTCAGTGGGAAAGGATAAGCATAGCCTTTCAGAGACTTGAAGTGACAGTATGGGACTTCAAACCTCTCTGATTTTGTGTGGCAATGAATTAAAAACCGAATATCCCATAACATTTCCATGCTGTGTTTGTGAATATTTACTCCAGAATATGTCAATTTTCATAGACACCTAAATTCTAGGTACATTTATTATACAGATATATCTACTATGTGAAATTCTTCATAGATTAAGAGAAACAAGTCCACTCTGGACATTCACACACTGTATACTAAGTTAGCACTGTAGTATATTTCATTTCAGGAAGCAAGTCCATATAAGCAGAATCAGGATTTAAGAAGTATGTGCAGATATCATTGTGATCATTATTCTTCATTTCATAAAAGGATCCAAAGTGTAAACAAATATTCCTGAGACACACCTTGGAGGTTTGATATTTGTATTAACTAGAAAAGGTCAGTTTTCAGCTTAGTTTCTCTTCAAACTGATCTCAGTTGTAAATATTGCAATTTCAATCTCAGAAGTTGACACAAAACAAGATATGTGGAGAATGTTCAACTGTGGCCTTATAGTATTCAACAGCAAACTTATTTTCATGATAAGTAATACATAAAAGGAAAAAAGACAAAAGAGACTTATCAATATGAGACTTGCCTGAATAGTGTCCTCTGTCTACAACAAGGAATTGCACCCACAAAATCTCAACCATGTAGTTGCCTAATCAAGACTTTACAATGACATCAGTTAACACACCAACATTGATGAGGGAACTCTCACAAGGCTCTGATTGGTTCCTTGGCCTGACCTCCATTATATAGAAAGGAGAAAGCACTAAGGAGATGGAGGTGCTGACAGTGTTGAAAAGTGTAAGCAAACTGGAAAATTCTGGACACTCACATGGGGCATCTTCTCTGTGGGGCAGATCTCACAAAATACCCAAAGCAATGTGGGCTTCAGCAAAGGACATAAATGATATTACCTACCTGACCCCACACCCCCCCAAAAAAAAACAATACCAACTTTCCTGTTAAGATGTACACATTGGCAAAATAAAGGAACAAGTGTTATGAGATCAACCAAATGATCTCTGGTTGATATTGAGGTCTACTCCACAATAGGAATTTAGATGTGGTTTCATAAACACACTCAACATTCCATGGATAAGAAATTTGTATGTCCCAAAGGAACATTGTTTCATATAGATTGACAGAGGACCAAACTGCATTCTAAATGTGTTCACAGCACTTGACAAATGCTACTGTCAGTGTCCTATATAGCTGCTTACCATAATGAGAATGAGTAACAGCATTTGTAGCCGCTATTTTAATATCCAGGGAATGTGATGGCAGGAATGTTTCTACAGATTCAGATATTTGACCCCTTGGTTCCTAGTAGGTGGTGCTGTTTGGAGGTGGGTGAAGGTCAATGTCAGGACTTCTTTGGAAATGCCAATTAAAAATATGTCACCTATAAACCTTCTCAGAGATAAAAGTGCATTTTTTTTCTGGAAGAAATAAAGCAACAGTTGTGGCCTTTGAGAGTTCATACCTTGCCCACCACCACAAATGTTACAGTTGATTTGCTCTTAAAAAAGGAAACCATAGTATGCAATGTTCATATCTTCAGAGCAGATCAAAATAGTTTCTGCACATCCCATGAGAAATATTTCTCTGTTTTGAAGCCTATCTGGGTTGAATTGAAGTCCACCACAGGGGTAAAGGACACAGATGCTGGTAGAAAGATCATGATGCACCTGTCCCACACAAAGCTGTATAAGAAAAAACACAGTGGTTGCCAATGTTGGACTGAGATTTGGTAACTAAAGTTCACAGAAAACTAAATAAAGCAGCTCCTAAACTAAATATTCTGCAAATGGTGATTGCTCCTCAGGAGGATGAAATGTGTGTTAAACATCAAAATAGCCAAATTATGTTGGGCTATTTTGTTACATTTAACTTTTTTTTTTAATTTATGACTATCAGGTAAATTTCTTTGGAATGCATCAATAGAACCCTACCTTAATCTTTTAGAGAACAGTTTATGTATGTGCATGTCTCATATGAACACCTGGCACAAATAAAAACTGAAGACTTGATTAAAATTTAATTGAATTAAAATTTAAAACTTCTCTGAAAGTTCTTCTCTATTGTTTTTCAATGAAATTCCACAGTAAAAAATGGTACTCACTGAAACAATTGTGAGAATACAGAATGGTTACATGAATAATAAATGTAAAAATAAAAAATAAAAAGGATGGAATGACTACTTCTAGGTATGATGAAGAGGAAGATTTATTGTAGATGTTAGGAAGAACATAAAGGACTGTCCTGACCCACAGGACGTTGAACGAGGACTGGGGAACCACCTGGAAGAGAATCAGGAAACAAGAAATGCAAAGAATGGACAGCAAGTCAAAAAAGACTGATCAAGCTGACAAATTTTATTTTTCCCAGGCAGGTTTTATACCCAATAGAAGCAGGATATGGGGAGGGGGATGACGCAGAATCGCTTTGTTTCTGCGGGAATGCACCTGTTCCCCAAAGTAGGATATTGGCTAGGTAAAGAGTTCAGCAGGAGGAACAGAACAGAGAGGGTTGCTAGGTACCCGTTCACAAGATCTATAGCTGTTTTTGTTTTGTTTTGTTTTGTTTTGTTTGTTTGTTTTTGTTTTTGTTTTTTTGGTTTTTTTTGTTTGGTTTTTCGAGACAGGGTTTCTCTGTGTAGCCCTGGCTGTCCTGGAACTCACTCTGTAGACCAGGCTGGCCTCGAACTCAGAAATCTGCCT
>NC_034613.1:100344057-100350249 GCF_900095145.1 Mus pahari | reverse complement strand
GAGAGAGAGAGAGAGAGAGAGAGAGAGAGAGAGAGAGAGAGAGAGAGAGAGAATTTAAAAAGAGGCAAGGAATTTGATAGGGAGTGGAGAGACACAGGAGGGGTTAGAATGAAGGCAGGTGTGGGAATCATGTAAATACTCTAATCACATATGAGATTCCTATTGAGTTGGTCTTAAGTTTAGTTAGCTGTTGATTCCCTAAAACTATGAGTCTGCATTATTTTGTCTTTCAGAATATCTTGTCATTCTGGTCATTGTGGTGACTTACTGGCTTTACAGCTGTGTAGAACTGTTTACTGTTTTTTGTTCCTTGAATGCTTTCATACCACTTGCCTAAGATACTATGGGAGCTGGTCCTCAGGGTAACATTTTCCAGATCAGTTCCATCTCTGTGCCTCCAAGTCTTGTATACACGGTAATTTTAACATGAGTATGATCTTTAAGTTCAGGGAGGCAACCAATCACAACATCAATTCATCAATAGTCTATGTTGTTTAAAAGTGTATATGGCTCCTCTCACCAAAATCTTGAAGAGAATTGCCTCATGTTTGGCAGTAGAAATTTTCCTAATTTATGACTGGTTGGAAGGAGTATCATCACCCTAACTTAATGCTCATCTTACCATCAAATGCGAGCTCAGTATGTTCTAGGAAATCATGATAGAGGGACTGTTCTGCATTCATATGGTGGGAGATATTGCACTGGTGACATTTCTCGTTTTTCTTTTCGTCTCTCTATCCTACCTTCCCTCCCTCTCTCCTTCCATCTTTCCCTGCTTTCCCCACACTCTCTCTGAATATGGATTAGGATATTCCCCTCAGATGCTGCTTTAGTGACATACCTACTGCCCTACTTCCCACCATGATGAGGGACCAAACTTCTGAAATTATAAGCAAACCACCAATTAAACACTTGCTCTTATAATAGTTGCCTTAGTCATGGTGTCTTCTCACAGCAATAGAATAATGACTAAGTCAGCCAGTGGACATCAAAAAGATAACTAAGAACCAGTTTAAAAATCTCATCACAATAAGTTACATAATCTATGAGGAATTTGCAAATTTCTACTCAGCAATGTCTATTTTATGAAAGAGGGATTATATATATTTTTAAAATTCAAAATACGATGGTAGTATTGGAAACAAATTCTATTAAAACTTAAAATATGCTTGACTCTGGAAATAAATTTTCTTTAATTAGAATAGTATCTGCCATTTAATTTTTTTGTTTTCTTTTTGAGATTTTAATATAGTTTCATCCTTTCCCTACTTCCCTTTACTCCCTACAAATCCTCCTGTATACCCCTCCATACCTGCCTTCAAATTCCTGTCCTTATGTCACTAATTATCATTACATGTTTATATTAATTACATTATTATATGGATTATATACATATAGATTAATATTACAATATAATTTATATAATATAAAGATTGACTTATAGACAATATAAATATAGTATATAGTTATAAAATATGCTTATATTATATATAAATTGTACTATATAATACTCATATACTATATAAATTATCTATTATTATAAATATAATAATTTGTAAAAACAATATAATATAGTTATTCATAAATAAGATCCATTGAGTCCATACAATGTTACTTATGTCTATTATATATTTATTATTTTATATTTATATATACACTTTTAAATTCTTCTCTCATATATTAAAGCCCAACCAACAGCAGTTTCCCATCCCTCACTGCTCTCCAGTACCTTCCTTCTAATTTCTCTCTCCCTCAGATCCATTTCTCCTCCATTTCCAATCATAAAAGAGCAGAACCTCCAGGAATATCAACCAAACCAAGCATAATAAGCTACAATATGACCAGGCACATAGCAACACATCAAAGCTGGACATGGTAATCCAGTAAGAGAGAAAGTGTCCCACAGGTAGACAAAATAGTCAAGGACCACTTAGCTTCTGCTGTTCAAGGAATTCCACAGGAACAAACCACTTCTCAGACATAGCATATATGCAGAGGACCCTGATCAGACCCCTCACTAATTTCTACAAGTCCCCATGAGTTACAGTCAGTTGTTTCTGGGGGCTGTGTTCTCCCAAAGTCCCTAATACCTGTGGTTCCTTCAATCCTTCCATGTCTGCCTCTGCTGGGGTTATGAAGAGCAAAATAATCGTTTTTTTTATCATGCATAATATAACTGACAATCATGTAAATATATAAAAATTAGGTTCCTATTATGAAGCAGCATCAGTAGATCTAAATCATCTCTTAATATCATGTTCTGAATACATTGAAAGTAAATAAAAACAGAATAAATAATTTTTGATAATATATCATCATTGTATACCAAACTATTAGGTGGGATTCTAGGAACACAAAGGTCCTTGCATTCACAGATAAGCACACACTATAAGCAAAGAAAAGGGAAATGAGGAATGCTAAGCAAAGTTATCTTTTCAAAGGAAAGTATATATAATCTGTTTTCTGGGCTGAAGGCTGGAAATGGAGTTGGTTAATAGTTTAGGTGACTTTTGCATTATTTATATGGCCAAGTTCTTCCATGCTCTTGCAACCAAGACTAGCTAGTGGTGGCTAATAATCCAAATGACTCATGAGTTGTATACTTTACCAAAACCACACCAGATTCTCCCATAATTCCCTAAGATAACACATGAAGTCTACCTCTATAACCCATCTTCATGGAAGAAGTGACATGTACATTTAGCAGAGTTTTAATGAAATGTGCCTCCTTGAGCACAGGAGATGGCATTATATCAGAAAACTTTTTCAAAATTTTACTGTACTTAAGTATGCTTAAAATAAACTTCCTGGGTCACACTCTTGATTATAGAGTCAAGAATATTGAAACAACCTTCTCTACTGAGTTATGTTGAACCAGATTTCCTTCTTGCCCCAAAGAGATTATTACCTTTCTGACCCTGACAAAGACCCCTACAGGAGGATTTTCCCCAGAGAAATCATTCTGATAGAAGAACGAAAACGTTAAATCTTTACCTGTTCGGAAGTTGGCTTTTCTTTGATTTCTACGTTTTTGCTTGAATATTTGTGAACCAGTGGTCATGAACTCAGATGAACATATATACACCCACACACTCCTACATCCTAGCAATGTGTGCACATGCACACACACACACACACACACACACACACACACACACACACATGCAAAGGTCAAAAATTATCTTGTCTCTTTATTGGGGACATCATTAGATTATAATTCATATCAATATTATCTCAGACATTTATTATAATAGGATGTCTATAAACATTGTGAGATTCATGCCAAAAATACATGACACGAAATCTGTTTGACATACAATCATTAGATTGACACTAATTTTCTATTATATTTATTAAAATGCATTCCTGATTCTTGTAGGACAGTGAAATATTCTATAAAACTGTGCATTAAGTTTCCACTATGGAAAAAAATGTGAATTATACAAAATTGTAAAATAAATTAAGTAAAAAGAAAACATTTCATTCAAAACAAGTTATTTTTCACCCCCTTTCCACAAGAAAAATGCAATTAGGCAATATGGAGAATTCAGATGAAATAATTATATTATACTTTTAAAAATAAAGCAAATATCTTAAGACACAGACTATAGCTGGGCAGTGGTGATACATACCTTTAATCCCAGCACTTAGGAGGTCGAGGCAGGCAGATTTCTGAGATCTAGTACAGCCTGGTCTACAGAGTGAGTTCCAGGACAGCCAGGGTTCCACAGAGAAACCCTGTCGAGAGAGGGGGGGGGGCTACATTACAGGTCAAAAAGTGATGAAATTACCACCCCCACTTTCCCTTTAACACAAACCAATGAAAACTCATCCTTGCAATGGTAGATAAGATGTCCTTGGTGGCAGACCAAATAGGCTAGTAGCTAGCAGAACAACTCTCATCTTGTAGAGTCTGCTCTTTATTCTCAAACAAGAGGGCAGAGTCAGTGAAATGATAGACTGAAGATGCACACAAAGCTTCTGTCAGTTTGCTTAACATGTAGTAAGCCTACTGTCAATGGCCTCACTGGATTAATTTGTTAGGTTTTGTTTGTTTGTTTATTTTTTGTGGTTTTTTTTGTTTTGTTTTGGCTTGGTTTGTTTTAATTTCAGGACAGTCTTGTTGCCAGAAAGTATTTGAAAGTGTCTGGAATTGTTTTATTTTAACCAATTGAATTCTATTTTAGTGGAGCATATTGTTCTTGAATTACTCACAGTCTTGAAATAATGTGAAGAGAGCAATGAACAAGATTAAGGAGTGGTCATCACAAGCTGGTTTAATGATATTATATTCATGAAAGAGCACAGCTAGCATGAAATGTCTCAAAGACAGCAACATTGATCACTCATATTTCCTGACTTTTATTGAACGGAGATGATAGTACTACATGTTCATTCCCAGTTTAATGAGACCCATTTACTAAATAGGTCTCATTAAATTTATTTTACAAGTCCAATAAACTATGGAGACATTTACCTCTGATGACTAATTTGTTCCCCCTTCTGAATGATATTCCCGCATCTAATTTAGGCCCTCCTTGTTACCTAGTTTCTTTGGGTCTGTGGATTTTAGTATAGTTACCATTTACTTTATGGCCTGTTATGATTGAGTACATATCATTTGTGTCTCTCTGGGTTTGTTTATGTCATTCAGGATGATATTCTCAAGTACTATCCATTTGCCTGCAGATTTTATGATTCTTTTGATTTTAATAGCTGAACAATATTCCATTATGCAGATATACCACATATTCTTTATCCATCTTCAGTTGAGGGACATGAAGATTGTTTTCAGTTTTGGCCTATTATGAATAATGTTTCCAGAACCATACAATGGAAAAAAGAATATCTTCAACAAATAGTGCTGGTCTAACTGGGTGTCTGAATGTAGAAGAATGCAAATAGACCCTTACTTATCACCCTGTACAAAACTCAAGTCCCAGTTGATCAAACACCTCAATGTTGAACCAAATACACTAACTCTAAGAGAAGATAAATTGGGGAATAGCCTTGAACTCATTCAACTTTAGTTGTTGATTACATAACTACACCTTTATTGCCTAAAGAGTTGTATATAAGTTTTGTACTGAACAATAAATGTTAGATCTGTACCCTGATGCTGATCTGAAATCACTGTGGGCCTCATCTACAATTGTTTTGACAGAGAAGCATTTCAAGAAATGTTCAAGCTCCTTAGTCATCAGGGAAATGCAAATCAAAATTTCCCTGAGATTCTGTCTTATACCCATCAGAATGGCTAGGATCAAAAGCTTAAGTGACAGCACATGATGGTGAGGATATGTAGCGAGGGGAATACTCCTCCATTGACAGTAGGAATGCAAACTTGTACAACTACTCTGGAAAGCAATTTGGTGGTTTCTCACAAAATTGAAAGTGGCTATACCTCAAGACCCATTTATACCACTCCTGGAAATATACCCAAATGATGCTACACTATAGCAGAGGGAAACTTGCTCAACTATGTTCAGCCTACTTTTTTATAGCACTTGTATAGGAGTAACAACACCCATTATTGACTGGGCAAGTAGTTATTGTTTTCAATGGTCATCACATATTAACCAAGAACATGTACTGAAACCCTGACCACAGAGAAATCTGATGGAGTCATTGTCTCAGTTGAGTTTCCCTCTTGCCAGATGATGCTATCTTGTGTCAGGGGAAAAAAGACAGTATTTTAAACAAATGGTGCAGGTTCCACTGGCAGTCAGCATGGACAAAAATGCAAAGAACTCCATTCTTATGTACTTGCACAAAGCTCAAGTGGATCAAGGACATCCACGTAAAACCAGATACACTGAAAATTATAGTGGAGAAATTGGGGAAGAGGCTCAAATACATGGGCAAAGGGGATAAATTCCTGAATAGAACATCAGTGGCTTATGCTTTAAGATCAAGACTTGGCAAATGAAACCTCATAATCTTGCAAAGCTTCTGAAAGACAAAGGACACTGTCATTAGCATAAGAAGGCAACCAACAGATTGGGAAAAGATCTTTACCAATCCTACATCTGATAGAGGACTAATATCCAATATATACAAAGAAATCAATTAGTTAGACTCCAAAGATTTGAATAACCCTATTAAAAAATGAGGTACTTAGCTCCACAAAAAATTTCAACTGAGGATATTGAATGGTCGAGAAGCACCTAAACAAATGTTCAATGTCCTTAC
>NC_034613.1:100329812-100343807 GCF_900095145.1 Mus pahari | reverse complement strand
GAGTACCCAGCTATGCCATTCCTGAGCATGTACCCAGAAGATGCTTCAACATGTAATAAGGACACATACTCCACTATGCTCATAGCAGCCATATTTATAATAGNNAGAAGCTAGAAAAAACCCAGATGTCCCTCAACAGAGGAATAGATACAGAAAATGTGGTATATTTACACAATGGAGTACTACTCAGCTATTAAAAACAATTAATTCATGANATTCTTAGGCAAATGGATTGAACTAGAAAATATCATCCTGAGTGAGGTAATCCAATAACAAAAGAACACACATTGTAGGCACTCACTGGGAAGTGGATATTAGCAAAAACGTTCCAAATAACCAGGGTACAATTCACAGACCACATGAAGCTCAAGAAGAAGGAAGACCAAAGTATGGGAACTTCGGTCCTTCTTAGAAGGAGAAAAACGTACTCACAGGAGTAAATATTGAGATAAAATATTGAGTAGAGACTGAAGGAAAGGCTACTCAGAGATTTTCCCACCTAGGGATTTACCTCATATACAGTTACTAAACCTAGACACTATTGTGGTTGCCAAGTACATGCTGAAAGGAGCCTGATATGGCTATATCTTGATAGGTTCTGACAGAGCATTACAAATACAGAGTAGGATTTTAGCAGCCAACCATTGGACTGAGCATGGGGTGTCCAAAATAGTGCAGTTAGTGAAAGGACTACAGGAATTGGAGGGATTTGCAACCCCATAGAAATAACAGCAATATCAACCAACCACACACCCCAGATCTCCCAGCGACTAAGCCATCAACAAAGGAGAACACATGGCTCCAGCTGCATATGTAGCAGAGGATGGCTAAAATGAAAGGAGAGGTCCTTGATCCTATGAAGTCTGGATAGATGTCTCAGTGTATGGGAATCGAGGGCAGGGAGCTGGGAGTGTGTGTGGGGGTGGGTAGATGAACACTCTCATAGAAGCAGGGGGAGGGCGGATGTGATAATGTGTTTCTGGGAGGGAGGGAAATGGGAAAAAGGGATAACATTTTAAATGTAAATAAAGATAATATTCAATTTAAAAAAGACAGAAAAATATTGAGAGAATTTTCTAGTCTATACAAAAATGCCATGGACATATGAAGATGGAGAAATTGTAAGTGCAATAAAGATAAGATAGCAGCCAATTTTAATGACTGTTCCCTGTATCCTTATGTTTCTTTATCATGATACTTTAGATCATTTCTATCATTCTATAGAGTATACTTGGGAAAAACATGTGATTAATTATTGATAGATTTGATAATTCTATATTTGATAGCTCAACCAGAAACACACTTTGCTTTTCAAGTATAAGAAATACTTGTGTTTGGTCCTTAGAACCTGTGGGAACTAAAACGGGGCCCAGGGGAAGAGAGGGAGGATAGACCCACGCCCCACCAGAGTTCTACCTATGCTCTGGTCAGGCAGAAGTGTGAGGGCTGCCAGATGCTTTTCACTCAGCCCCGGATAGGCATCCAAGTCTCTGACCCACTCTACAGGGGTTTGGACAAGGGGCAGCCTAACCTGGGAGCCCCGGGGTACACACTGTAGCCCGGGGTTATGGGAGAGAGGGAAGAGGGAAGAGAGGTACTCACACTGGCTAGAGTGAACACAGCTGATCTTGATGAGCAGAGACTGTCTATGGTTTTAGAGCTTTATTGTAGAAAGGCAGGGAGAAAGAGAAAGGGAGAGAGAGGGGGAGGCTAGAAAAAGAATAAGAGTAAGGGGGAGAGAGGAGAGGAGAAGGAGAGGAGAGGAGAGGAGAGGAGAAAGAGAGGAGAGGAGAGGAGAAAGAGAGGAGAGGAGAAAGAGAGGAGAGGAGAGGAGAAGGAGAGGAGAGGAGAAAGAGAGGAGAGGAGAGGAGAAAGAGAGGAGAGGAGAGGAGAAAGAGAGGAGAGGAGAGGAGAAGGAGAGGAGAGGAGAAAGAGAGGAGAGGAGAGGAGAGGACAAAGAAAGAGGAGAGAGGAGTGAGAGAAGTGAGAGGTAAGAGAACAAAGGAATAAGAGGAGTGTGAGAGAGCAAGGAGTGTCCGAACAGCCCTTTCTATGGTCTTTACTGTTGCTAGGTAGCTGGGGAGGAGTTTAGCCCAAAGGTCAGAAACTTGGGACTTTGCCCACTTGACTTCTAGCCATGCTTCTCTTGTGGGGGCTGTGGGGGGCAGTAACTTAAGCAGGAGCCAGAGTTCCAGGAGCATGAGAGAACTACTTCCGTCCCATGTAGGTAAATTATGACCACCGGGTCCCAGGATTCAAGATCTCAGCTTGACTGGAGACTGGTCTGCCTGTGCATAGTCCAATGCCCCACAAGAATCGACATAAAATTTGTTATGTATCATTGATTTTGCTTGTTATTTCAACACTGGAGAGGTGGGGGCAGTTGACTCACTAAAACTCACTGGCAAGCCAGTCTAGACTAATTGGTGAATGCTGACCAAAATAGATCTGTTTTAATGGGAGAGGATGGCATTTGAAAATTTCCTCTGGCCTCCATAAATTTACACATATGTACAAAGCCTACTCTCTCTGAAGATCAGCAAATAATTATTGTGTGTGTGTGTGTGTGTGTGTGTGTGTGTGTGTGTGTGTGTGAAGAAAAAGTTACCTACATATGTTAATTTCTTTGAAGCAAGAAAAATGCTCCAAATTGGAGTCCAGAAGTATATATTTAAACCAATGAAGACCTGCAACAATTACTAAATTCTCACTCTTAATCACTTTTGTCTCAATGTCATAGCTCTTGTCTTCTTTCCATAATTAATATAATACTGTATTTAAATGTTTTTTACAACTTTCCCCTGTACTCAATTCATTTTATATTTCTCTCAATGTTTTTGAGTATTTTAAATTACAAAATATCTATCACAGAAAATAGAAAGTAAAACTTCTAAAATAAGTGCCTATCTCAGCACACATTTCCTCAGATTTATGTCTATGGAAATCATTTGCCTAGAATACACATTTGTTATTAGCTGATCTCAGACAGCCATACTTTGCAACAAATCTTCATGATATCTCTAATTTTGATTAAATATATCCTAAATCATATGCTTAAAATGTGGGACAGATGTGCTATAGAAATATAGCAAATATGAGTATCATAATACATTATGTAAACAGACAATAATGTGTTAAAAACATCTGCTGTGTAAAAGAAAAACAGCAACAACAAAAATATAATGCAACATGTTGAACAGGAATTTAATTCAGGATGAAAGTGCCCAAAATTAACTTTTAGGAAGTCATTTTTAATGTTATTTCATATTGTGGTCTAACAAGATCCTTTCCCTATTACTGTACTTTATATTATACCCACAACAATATCTCATACAAATTGAGGTTTAAATTTTATAGTATAATGTATAATTAAGCTATTATACACAGTTAGATGTAGAAGTTATAAGTACTTGTACTATAGGTACAGTTTAGGATAATTTCACTAAAAGAAACACTCTGAGCTTGAGATGTCCCTCATTTGGAGAGTGCTATACTAGCATGAATGAAATCCTGCATTTGATCTGAAGCAATACATAAAACAAAGAGGGCATACTACAGGACTATAATTCCTGGTTTCAGGGGGTTGAAGTTGAATGATCACAACTGTGTAGTCTTCACCTGAAGCATATGAGAACCCGTATCTAAAAATCTATAAATAAATAAATACATAAATAACTAAAATGGAAAAAAATTCAATTTCTGATTTGTGTAATATCTTTGACTTATGATTGATATGTGATCACCCAGTTCACTGTGGGTGATGCTGCTCTTAGGTGATCCTGGGTTAAATATAATATGAGATTGAGTAAATCATAGTAACAAGTCCATAAGCAGCACTCCAAGATCTTGCCTTGAATCCCTGCACGGATTACTCTATATGAAGCTTTAAGCTGAACACTTTCCCTTATCTGGTATTTTTGGTCATATTGCTTTATCATTGCAGAAATGGAAATCTAACTAACTTATTATCTTGAAATCAATTCTATTTTCACCTTGTCATTTCTCTTTAAAAAACAATGCTAAACATATAACCTGTCAAGACCACCTCCAGTAGATAGACATGGTCCCTGGACAAAGGATGGGGTCACCACCCATCTCAATAATTTTTAACATAGAGATGTTTCTGTATAATGGACTAACAGGGACAGAAAATGGAACAGAGACTAAAGGAAGTGCCAACCAGGAATGGTCCCACCTGGGGATGCATCATGTCTGCAGACACCAAACCCAACACTGTTGCTGTGGTCAAGAGGTACTTGCTTGAGGACAGGAACCAAGTGTGGCATTTGCTCGGGAGATTTGGCCAGCAACTGGCCAATGCAGATTCGGATGCTTGGAGTCAAACATCAGACTGAATTCAGGGAACCTGGTGTATGTGCTGGAATAAAGCCTGGAGTAGCAGAGGGGGAATACAACCCCATTAGAAGAACAACGTAGGATGGCCTGACTACCCAGTTCTCCCAAAGTCTAGACCACCAACACAGGAGTGTACCTGGAGGGATCCATGCCTCCAGAAACATACATAGCAGAGGATGGTCTTGCCTGACAGCAATGGGAGGGGAGGCCCTTGGTCTCAGGGAAATTAAATGCAGGAGTGGTGGAACAGGAGAGTGCAGGTGGGTGTGGGCACACTCTCACCAGGCAAAAGGGAGGGGCGATGGCAGATGTGGGATGGGGAGTTGTTGGAGGGTTTAATGAGGAAGTGAGATATCATTAGAGATGTAAGCAAATGGAATGATCAATAAAAAGAGAAGAAATGTAGATTAACATTCCTCTAGCAATTAATAATATATTTGGTTTTACTTATAAACATTAATAATATAATCTATTTTATTTTACCTTTTCAGGTAGAGTATATGGCTCTTTTGACATTTAGACTGTTTTTGTGTGTCTTATTAACCATCTTATTAATCATCTTATAGGTTGTTAGAGATAATTTATGCGGGAGCTATTTTGATGTACCATAGTACAGGTGCACAGAATAGATTACCATGTTCCAACATAAAACAGTTTTAAGTTTTTATAGTTTTGCAGAACAGAGAAAGTGACTGATATAGTACAGTTTAAAATGCATTCATGGGTACATCAGAAAGTCAGATAGAAGGATATAAGGGAAGTTATTCTTCAAGTCTAAGAGGTTATCTGATAACATTCTTAGCTTTTGGACTGATGGGAGCTAGTGCTAAAAGGTTTGCAAGGGTTGTTTATTTTTATTTTTATTTTTATTAGCTGATATCCATTTATTACTGAATACACACCATACATGGGTCTGAGTTACCTCACTCAGGATGATATTTTCTAGTTCCATCTACCTGCCTGCAAAACTCAGGATGTCCTCGTTCTTAATTGCTGATTAGTATTCCATTGTGTAAATGAACCACATTCTCTGCATCCACTCTTCTGTCTTGGGACATCTAGGTTATTTCCAGTTTCTGGCTATCACAAATAAGGCCACTATAAACATAGTGGAACACAGGCCCCTGTGGCGTGTGTGGGACACTTTTGGGTATATTCCCAAGAGTAGTATTGCTGGTTCTTCAGGTAGATCTATTTCCAATTTTCTGAGGAACCTCCAAATTGATATCCAGAGTGGTTGTACCAATTTGCAATCCCACAAGCAATGGAGGAATGTTTCTCTTTCTCTACATCCTCTCCAACATGTGTTGTCACCTATGATTTTGATTTTAGCCATTCTGACTGGTCTAAGGTGGAATCTGAGTCGTTTTCATTTGCATTTCTCTGAACACTAAGGACTTTGAACATTTCTTTAGGTGTTTCTCAGCCACTCGAGATTCCTCAGTTGTGAATTCTAGGCTTAGTTCTATACCCCATTTTTTGATTGGTTTGTTTATTTGTTTGTTTTGGATATAGTCTACAGAATTCAAACAGCTCAACAGGATGAAGTGCCCAAGTGAGGACCCCTCAGTTCCACTTGTAAGAGAGAAGAAAGAAATCACAAGTGGGTAGGGAATGAGGGACTTTGGAGGGAAAGTAGATGGGGTCTGGGAACAGTGGAAGACTGAGGAAAGCCTGATCTGATATTGGGTGAAGGAAAAGTACTGAAACACTGTAGGCCAGCAGAAAGAATGTAAACAGACAACCTCGGGAGATAGGAGGTTGGGGGACCCCTAGAATGCACCAGAGACCTGGGAGATGAGAGACCCCCAGGAATCAAAGGGAGGATCTTTGATGCCAGACAGTAGGGAGAGGGAACTTATATAGCCTACCTCCAGCAGGAAGACATAAAGTGAGGGATGGGGTTGCCATCCCACAGACACACCTCTGACCTATAATTGTTTCTGTCTGAAAATATTACAGGGATGGAAACGGAGAGAAGCCTGTGGAAAAGAAGTTCCAGTGACAGGCCCAAGGTGTGATCCAGCTCAAAGGGAGTTCCCAAGGCCTGACACTATTACTGAGTCTATGGAGTGCTCACAATAAGGTATCTATCATGACTGCCCTCTCAAAGACCCAACAAGCAGCTGAAAGAGTCAGATGCAGTTACTTGCACCCATCTAATGTACAGAAGCTCCTGACCCCAGTTGTTGAATTAGGGAAGGCTGAAAGAAGCTGAGGTGAAGGGTGATCCTGTAGGAGGACCAGCAGTCTCAATTAATCTGGACCTCCAAGATCTCTCAAACACTGGACCACCAAATAGACAGCATATACCAGCTGATATGAGGCCTCCAACACACATACAGTGGAGGACTCGTGGGTCTGTGTTCATTCAGAGATGATGCACCTAACCATCAAGATACTGGATGCCCCAAGAAGTTTAGAGGTCAGGTGGGGTGGGGGCGGGGCATCCACGTGGAGATGGGGTGGGATGGGGTGGAGGTGTGGGATATGGAGCAGGCGAATGTTGAATGAGAAGGGGCAAGGAATGGAATATGGAGTATAAAAAATGAACTAAAAATAAAATTAAATTAAAAAGAAGAAAAAATAAAAAAAGGTTTCCAAGCATTTTCACAACATATCAGTTCTAATATAGAGTTAGCCAAGGAATGGCTTTTCCAAATGGCTAAAACTAGCTGAAGATAAGGTAATTAGCCTCTGAACCTGCAATATTCCAACCACTCCACGTTATAGAAATTCCAGTAAGTCCAATGGTCTCTGCAGATACTGACTCCTTCTAGGAGATTTTTTTCACAGTCAGATACAGCATCATTCCAGAAAATTTCATCCACAGTTTCATGTTAGAATGTTTAGCAAATTTTCTGTATTTTAAAAATAATTTCTTTTTGTTTTGTTTTTTGAAACAGTGTAGCTCTGGCTGTCCTGGAACTAACTTTATAGACCAGGCTGGCCTTGAACTCAGAAATCTGCCTGCCTCTGCCTCCCAAGTGCTGGGATTAAAGGTGTGCACCACCATACCTGGCTAAAAATAATTTTAAGTCCAATCACTTTGACAATTAATCATTTTGTCAATTGGTAATCCCTGTAACAAAATTGTCTTCTATATATTTTTATTAGATGTTTTCTTCATTTACATTTCAAATGCTATTCCCTTTCCAAATTTCATCCCCGAAAATCCCCTATACCCTCCCCCTCCCCTAGCTCCCTAACCCACCCTATCTTACCATACATTATATTTACTTCCAGAGTAATTTGTCTTTTGATTTTAATAAAAGCGATCAATTAATGGTAGCTATTATTCTAATTTCTATTAATCATAATGTTTAAAAATTTTAACAACTTATTTTTGGTACAAACAAAGCACAGAGTGGATTTCAAACTGTACAAATTTATTATTTGGCTAAAACAACAAAGTGCATGATTCAATCAAAATGTATTTTTAAGTATCTCAAACAAAATGAAGAAAATTTTCAATGAAATATTATGAGATGCTATGCATGTTTCATGCCAGTAACTCTGTAAGACTTTTTTTGAGTTGGAGGCCAACTTGGACTATATAGTGAGTATCCTGGTTGGCATTTTTGTAAATTTGACACAAAGGAGAGTTAGCTGGGGAAAGGAACTTCAGTTGAGAAAAATGTCTCCATAGAATTGGGTTGTAGGAACATCTGTATGGTGTTTTCTTCATTAATGAATAATGGGGGTGGGCCTAGTACATTGTTGGTGCTGCCATACCATAAACATTGCCCCTGATGTATATAAGAATTTTTAAGTAAGTCATGAGTAGCAAGACATTTTGCCAGCATACCAATAGGTCCTGTATCAGCTCCTATCCACAGGGTGATAGGAGTGTAGCAGAATGTGACTAGAAATTTATAAGATGAAGTAATCCCTTTTCTCTTTAAATTGCTTTTGGTTTTAGTATTTTCTCACATCAATAGAAATCCCAATCATGTCATATTATTGGGAAAGACCTGACCAAACCTTAAGAAGAATTGTGAAAAGACTTTGGAAATTGAAGCTTGGGAGGTAATTGAGTACTTTGAGCTTAATGACTGTTCTGGACAGCTTGAAAGATAAGCATATTGAAACAGTGAAGACAATGGAGCAGAGCACTGGCTTGTGAAATTTCTGAGGGAAGTAAAGACACAAGTCTGGTTTTTGGTATTTTGTGTTAAGACTCTCGTTATTATCAGCTGTGGATTGAGTATCAGTTATAATTAAACAAAAATCAGCATCACTGAGGGGAAAGGGGGGTCATAATGGCAAAAGCTATAACTGCTGTTGCAACTGAACTTGTTAATATTTAAGAATTTTATAGATAGTTGTGTTTTTGAAAGCTTGAAGAGGTCATTTACAGTAATTTAGGATTGACTCTTTGGTGAAGGTGTAGCATCAGTTGCAAATGAAGCTCCAGAATTGAAGGAGTAATGGAGAGAAGGTGATGCTTTGCATTGTGCAGCAGTTAGAGTCCTTGTTGTAGGTTTATTGAAGCAACTGGTGAAGTAGCAATAATGGTAGAACAGAGTCCTCATAATTTTGAAGATTTCAGTACAATAAGACCATCACCATGGACAGCAACAAGTGTGGATTATATCCTACACAAGCCTAGTAAACAAGCAGTGTAGTGTGGAGGGCAGAATCTGTGAAGTGGAGCTTCCAAGACTCTTTGGAGGCTAGAACATTATGAGTTCCTAAAGTATGACATCAATGTTTTCAAAGTTGGACTGTGAGTTTACTTCAAGTTGATTGCAACTGTGCCCCCAGTACTTCATTTTTGGGAATAAGTTGGTAAATTTTATAGTAGTCAAGATAAATATTGAGAAATAAAAAAAAAACTTTAGACATTTTAGAGACTTTTTTTAAAAGGGAGATTTTTGAATGCTTTAAAGCCATTGAATGTTTTTGAAGAAGGGATTTTAATTGAGAAAATAGTTCCATTTGTATTGGCTTGTAGGCAAGTCTATAGGGCATTTTTTGATTAATTATTGATTGGGGAAGGTCCAGATCACCATGGGCATGCCACTCCTAGGTAGATAGTCCTTAATAGTATGAGAAAGCAAGAAGGGAAAACATTGGGAGTAGGTGTGTAAGCAATATTCCTCCAGGGCTTCTGAATCATAAGTTATAGCTTTGAATTCTTCTCCTGACTTCAAGAATAAACCAAATAAGCAGTTTCCTCCCTGAACTGTTTTGGTCATAGTGTTTTATCACAACAATAGAAACATAAAATAAGATAAAATATTTCTATGATTATATATAACCTAGAAATTGAAATACCTATATAATGAAAACTTTAAGGCCTTTAAAAAATAAGTTAATAAAGATACCAGAAGATATAAAACCTCTCTTGCCTAGAGATTCTTAGGATTAATATTACCATCATCCCACCATAAGCAATCGAAAATGTCAATGCAATTTCCATGAAATTCCAGTGCAATTACCCATAAAACTTGAAGAAAAATCTCAAATTTCATATGGGAATTCAAAAGACACAGCATAATCCTAAATAATAATTAACAAAATAATCCTAACTAATTGAAATAGGATAAAGGTATCATCATCCCAGATTTCGAGTTATAGTACAGAACTATATTAATACAAACAGCATGGTACTGGCATACAGGTACATTGATCATAGAATCAAATTGAGGATCCCTGTATGAGCCCACATTTCTATAGCCATCTAGTTTTTAAACAAAGATATCAAAGCACACAGGAAAAATCAAGCATCTTTAATAAATATTGCTGCTCAAACTTAATACCTACAGGTAGAAGATGAAACTAGATCCTTTGTTCTCACATGGTTCAAATTCATTTTCAAGTAAATGAACAGAATCAACATAACTGATCTGACAACCCTAACCTGGATAGAGGAAGTAGAGGAAGGCCTGATTTAAGGAATTCCTGAGTGAATGTATATTTTTGACATGGTTACATCAAGGACCCCAGTGAATCAGCCATATGGAATGAAATCAGCCATATGGAATGACAAAGTATTTCCTTGGTGAGTCTCAGAATGATAACAAAGCCTTCCTTAGAGTCTGAGTATATACATTGTTCAACATGTTCAAAATCTAGCAAATGCATCTTCTTCATCTCAAATGTTTATAACCTGAGTCTGCTCATGTACAGCCACAAAGATTCTGGCTTATGGTGGTGATTGACATTTTATTTTATCACATTCAAAATGGCTAAGACTTTTTTAAAAACTGACTACAGATAATAACATGGCTCTTAGGAAAGCATAACACTGACTTACTTTTAGTGGCATTTCAAGCTGGTAGAGCCACTATACAAATCAGAGTGAAGTTTCTGCAAAAAACTACAAATGTAGCCATACCACTCTTAGAAACAAACATAAAATACTGTATTGTATTACAAAGACACCAGCATTTTCATGTTTATTGCTACTCTATTCAAAATATTCAGAAAATGGAAACTGCTTAGGTAACCACAAATTGATAAATGGATAATGAAAACGTGCTATATTTACATATTGGCAATACATCCCATCTATTAAGAAAAATTAGTTTGTGAAATTTGCAGATCCAATGATAAAACTTAAACAAACAACAAGAAAACCCCTATCACCCTCAGTGAGGTAACCCAGGCGAAGATAGACAAATAGCGCATGTTTATTTTCTCATTTATGGAGTTAGCTCAGGATCTTGAGATCTGTGTGTTCCATTTGGTATACACACATAGGCCATGAAATTAGTAACGAGCCGTGATGGGAAGTTCAGGTGCCCAAGGAATTAGAGATAAAATGTAGTGATGTATACAGGGAACAGGAAATAATGGAATAAGAATTGTTAAATAAAGTGGGAGACAGAAGGGCACAGTATAGGAGGGAATATGGAGATGGATAACCAACACTAAAACCAATTCTGAAATAAAAGTCATTTGAAAAACTACTACTTGAGAGACTTTCTATAATATAAAACATGAAAATGAATTTTAATGGAATTAATCTATAATTGGTCAATAATAACCATAATAGACATAAACCATAGGCTAACAAATAAGAAATCCAGTGATAGAAATGGCTTTTCTCTATTGAACTTGTTGGCCAATGTAGTAACAGAGACTCCCAAAATTACAAGTTATTGCCATTGGTCTTGGATGTGTTTCAGAACTTGATGGTAGGAACCTATTGCTAAGGGTACCCTATGCTTTAGTTACAGAACATGGACATATCAAGGTGGTACTCACATAGAAGCTTCATCACTACTGGCTAGCTTTGAAATTGCTGGAAGTTGTCATGTATTCTACTGGGGTAATAAATAGTAATCATTACTCTTAGCCTGCTGTGAACAACATGGGCTACAATAATGATTATGTTGGCAAGATATGCCTAGTGATACAACTGTTGCACAATTGTCATAGGAGTAATAAACTATTTTCTGTTTCAACTCTACAGGATAAAACCCATGCTTGACACCATTATTGGGGTTACAATCTGTAATTAGAAAAGGCACAATCCCCAGAGAATAATATCACATCATTACTTTGATAAAAGGACATAGTATTAAACTGACTACAAATGTCTTATAATACACTGACTACAAATGTCTTATAATACATTATTTGCACAAATTTGTGCATTTATCAAACCCTGTCAGAACAGCAACTTTTTGGTCTCTGTAGATGAAGTTTAACACAGTGACCCTCAACTTGCTGAGAATAAGAGATAGGAGAGCTCATCCCAATTTTGGATATCCATAATACTGCCTCTTGCAAATGCTCAGGGCTGATAGGAAAAGAGGGATAGAAAAAATAGAAAACCCAGTGCATGACTACAAATAAGGAATGATTTCTGGACACAACAAGGATATTGCATATATGAACATAGTGGCTGTGAGAGTATGCATAAAATCAGTGTTAAGTCCAAACCAGAAAATATGTAAACATGAAGATGTGAGATGGGCATGAGATTTTACTTCCATTGGGGGAAGCTATTGCTCACTAATAGCTGCAGTTGGGAGAGAAAGATGGTTTTCTTTAAACATGTGACTCCTGTTATGTCAACCACCTGAGAGAATATGGGCAACAGAATTTGGATTCAGTTGACTTAAAAGGTAAATACACAAAGTTGGGTGGAATAGAAGAGATAGGTGAGTATTAAAAAATATAACGCATCAAAATTTTAAAGAATTAATAACAATAACCTCCCCCCACAAAGTTCAGAATACTCAAGATACAGTCCACAGAACTCAAAAAGGTCAAAAAGCTCAAGTGCCCAAGTGAGGATGCCTCAGTCCCACTTGGGAGAGAGAAAAAAGCAACCACAAGTGGGGGAGGGGAGGGACCTGGGAAGGAAAGTGGATGGGAAGTGGGGTGGGGAGAGGAAAACCTGATCTGGTGCTGAGTGAGGCAAAAGGACTGAAGACATGAGTGCCAGCAGAATGAATGGAAACAGCCAACTTCTGGAGATAGGAGGTTGGGAGGACCCTCCAGAATGCACAAGAGTCCTTGGAGGTGAGAGTCTCTCAGGACTCAAAGTAGGGATCTTAGATAAAATGCCTGACAGTAGGGAGAGGGAACTTATAAAGCCCACCTCCAGCAGGAAGACAGGGCATTAAGTAAGGGAGGTTGCTGCTATCCCACAGTCAACACTATGACCTATAATTGTTCCTGTCTGAAAGAATTACAGGGATAGAAATGGAGAGGAGCTTGAGGAAAAGAAGGTCCAGCAATAGGCTCAAAGTGAGATACAGCTCAAGGGGAGGTCCCAAGGCCTGACACTATTACTGACAGTATGGAGTGCTCACAAAAAGGGAATTACTATGACCAGACCCGGGAAGACCCAACAAGCAGCTGAAAGAGTCAGATGCAGTTATTTGCACCCATCCGATGGACAGAAGCTGCTGACCCCAGTTGTTGAATTAGAGAAGGCTGAACGAAACTGAGGAGAAGGGTAACCCTGTAGGAGGACCAGCAGTATCAATTAATCTGGACCCCTGAGATCTCTTAAACACTGGACCACCAAACAGACAGTATATAGCAGCGGATATGAGGCCCCCAACACACATACAGTAGCAGACTTCCAGATCTGTGTTCATTCAGAGATGATGCACCTAAACTTCAAGAGACTGGAGGCCCCAGCGAGTTAAGAAACATGGATGGGTGGGTGGTGGGTGGTGGGGATGTATATTGTGGAGACAAGGAAGTGAGGAGGAGGTATGGAATCTGGAAACATCAGAGGCTGGACGGGGGGGAGGGGTGGGAATAAAATCTGGAATGTAAAAAAAAAAATTAAATAAAAGACAAAATAAAATAAAATGTAAAAAGTAATAAACCACAGTAAAGTGAACTTACAAATATTTTCTCACTTATAATGTTACATAATTATCCTCCATGTACAATTAGGTGTTTCTGTCATTTGCTGTTGTATACAGTTTAAGATTTAGTTAAATATTAAAACATAAAATATCCAATAAAAATGGAAAAAAGAAATACACCGTATAAGTAAAAAAAATTACGTCTTATAAATGAAATAGATTAAATACTAGTTCATTCTCAGAAAGTGTTCTCATTTGAAAATGAATATTAGAAGAATTACCCTTAGCTGGGCGATGGTGGCGCATGCCTTTAATCCCAGCACTTGGGAGGCAGAGGCAGGTGGATTTCTGAGTT
>NC_034613.1:100306122-100329542 GCF_900095145.1 Mus pahari | reverse complement strand
GAAAGAAAAGAAAAGAAAAGAAAAGAAAAGAAAAGAAAAGAAAAGAAAAGAAAAGAAAAGAAAAGAAAAGAAAAGAAAAGAAAAGAAAAGAGGACATAACCTTCCTAGATGACATTGCTTAGCTCTCATTTCTTACGAGGTTTGGCAAGGTGGCCCAATGGGTAAAGCTGCTTTCTGTCAAGCCTGGACACCTGGATTCATTCTATGAATTTCATGGTGGAAGGAAGGAAGGAATTCCTAAATGTTGTTTTCTGACCGCAATGCACTCACTGATATTTGCACTCATACACACACACAAACACACACACACATATACAAACACACCACATGCATTCTTACACTACTAGTAAATATAATTGAAAATATTTTATACACATGAACTTTATAATCACAAGGAGTTCATTGTAGCTTATACTCTGAGGGTTGTAAATGAATGTAATTAGTGGTAAAGGGTGTTAAAATTATTTAAAATGTTTAACATTACATTATTTAATTGAATGGTTAAAGCCCATAATCCCATTTACTCTTACCTATGCTATGTATGTAGGTCATGTTTATGCAAAACAAAAAAACCCTAGAAATTATTTCAAAGTACTGATCTTACCATTTTTTCATCTCAACTTACCTGTATATCAGGATATACAGCAAACTCCTCGGTAACAAACTAATCCAAGTGTTTTCTGTAGGTGTTTTAGTCTTTTCTTCATTCAGAAACATTCGTGTGTTAGGCATTTCTCTGGTTTAAATATGCCAGTTTTCAAAAACTCCTCTATAGTCTATGAGATAAGATAAAATTTTGTGTAATAAGTCTACTGTTACTGTTGAACCCATTCTTATTAATTGATGCTGTTTGCATTACAGAGTGTTTTGCATTACGTGGATAAACTTGTAATAAACTAAGGAGCCATAGAATTGAGTACTCAGAGCTTAGGCATAGGGATTGCAAATTTATGACCTGTCTGGACTGCAGAAGGACTTCAAAATCATTTGGCACAAGGTAAGTACACTCTTTCCAAAATAAAATATCATAAGGAAACCATGGATATAGTGTGATTATAGATATTAGACACATTGCCTAATATCAAAATCTAGCATTGAAAATGTTAATAAAAGACTAACAATAACAAGGAAACCAAATAGTCATTTATTATTTTTTTTTCATTTTTTTTTCTGTAGGAGGAGATATTTCAGGCTGTCCCCTTATAAGGGACTAGGAAAGAGGAAAAAGAGGTCCTAAGATGAATTGGAAAGAAGAGCAAAAATGAAGGCAATACAATGATAAAATACAGGTGAAGAAAACGAAATGGAATTGAGATGTTTGGAGTGAAGGGAAGACCTGCCAGTATGGGAATGATCTGGGAATGGGAATGAGGAAAGGGTATCAGTGATCTCCCTACCTATGCCTCACCAGTAATGGAATTCCAACTACATGTAGTTGTACCTGCCTTAAAAACAAACAACCCAAAATCTCTGGGTTCTTGTGAGATCAACCTTGAGCATGCATACTTACATGACAGGTATTTTATTAATTAATCAATTTCTTGTGCCTAGAATTGTGCAAACATTTTGATCCCTTAAGTGTGGAGTACATTTCAATTGTTGCATTTCAACTTTTACTTATAACTTGTTCTCTTGAATATTTAATTCTTTGTCATTAAATCAGTGTTATTGGTATTAGGTTTATCAAATTGTCAGAACTCATTAAGTTGTAAAACCTGAAAATGGAAAATAGATATAACAAACAAAAGGAAATATCTTAAACACATTTACAGACTTTTTTTTCCTGTTGAAAGATGAGAAGATTTTTGTTAGAAATTCAGAGAATGTAATTTAACTTTGTAATGGTATTCACAGAGTTAGAAGAAAATGATTTAAATTGTTTGATGACCACAAATAAAATCTATCTTGTCTTTATCATTATTTAATTTAGGTTTGAACCTGAAAGTTCCCCACCACATATGAGTTCATTAGCTAGCATGCGCGCGTGCGCGCGCTCACACACACACACACACACACACACACACACACACACACACACGGACACACGGACACACACACACACAGACACACACACAGACACACGGACACTCACATTTAATTGCATTTATTCAAATGGTAACCCTGTTTTGTAGGTTGTGAAACTTTTAGAACATGGGGATGGACAACTGGAGGGGGTGGGGTCTCTGAGAGTTATTCTAGTTCCGCTTCTAGTTCTGCTAATTGCTTTGTGGTCTGCCAAGTGTTCTTAACTTCCAGGGAGCAATTCTGCCCTACCTTCGTTGCTATGACATAACTACCATACCCCCTGAGATAAGGAAAAAAAAAAAACCTTCCTCCATCCATTTGTTTCTATCTAGTGTTTTATCACAGCAATGAGAAAAGTAACTAATAATTATTAGAGCAATTGTTTAGGTAACTAATTAATCAGTATCAATAAATCACAACAGTTTTTAGAGGCCAGAAAATTATTTAAAAATTTGCCAGTTTTCTTAATATTCAAGCCCTTGAATTTTGTTTATTAAAAATCATAATCAAACTGGCACACAACCTAAATGTAAGTCTCTTAATTGTTTGTAAATAAATAAGCCAAGAAAAGAAACACCTACTATAGGCATTCTTCTTAACTTTGCATAAATTGAATCACAGGAGGCAATGTTATTTGTGAAATGAGGATTTATTTCTTTCAAGCACTGTGTCCTTGTGATATTTCCTAGCTATTGACTGCAAAGAAAGAAACCAGAGTCTTCTGTATTCTATTTCAGCATCCCTCCATTTATTTGTACTGTGCAAAGAGTCCTTGGAGAG
This sequence comes from Mus pahari, assembly GCF_900095145.1. Classification (NCBI taxonomy): domain Eukaryota; kingdom Metazoa; phylum Chordata; class Mammalia; order Rodentia; family Muridae; genus Mus; species Mus pahari. The sequence continues at coordinate 100,326,737 of NC_034613.1, read as the reverse complement.
AAATTCCAGATTGCAATAAGGAAATTGCATTTTCTGGGTATAGATAAAATGGACCCACTGAAGCACTTCTGTGAACTCTAGTGGTTGTGATAGTCCTTGAATATGATTATCCAGATTCCAATGAGATATGTATGGCCTGTGGAGGTGACTCACTCACTAAAAGGAGACAGGATTATGATCTAAAAAGGATACAAAATACACTAAAAATAGAGTTGAATTCAGCATAGAAATATACTATTCTAGAAATTGCCTTAGCAGTGCCAAATACATGAATCAAAAGCAAAAGTGTTAAAAAATAATTTACCTTGTTTATTTTTTATCTGGCATACTATATTTAGAATTTAATGGTTAAAATATACTAAAAATGTTCCCGTTAATTTAATGTTCATATTATTTTTAAGAAAATGTTTGTAATTTCTTTTTTCACCTGTCAGCATGACTAAGGTCAATAATACAAGTGACAGCTCATGGTAGCAAGGATATGGAACCAAGGAATACTCCATTGCTTGTGGAAGTGGAAACGTGTACTACCAGCAAGGATATGACAGTTCCTAAGAAAACTGTGAACCAATCTTCAAGATGTAACTATACCACTCTTGGGCATATTTTCAAAGGACATTCCATCCTACCATAAGGGCACTTGTTCAACTATGCTCTGCCTTTATTCGTAGTAGTTAGAACCTGGAAATAACTTAGATGTCCCCCCACCAAAGAACTGATGAAGAAAACATGGTACATTTACACAATAGAGTATTACTGAGCTGTTTTAAAATGATGTCATGAAATTTTCAAGCAAATGGATACAAGTAGAAAAAAAATCATCCTCTGTGAGGTAACCCAGACCAAGAAAGACAAATATTGTATGTATTCACTTATAAGTGTATATTATTCATTAAGTAAATGATAATGAAGCTACTATCCATAGACTCAAAGAAGTTAGATAAAGAGAAGGGGTCTAAGGGGGAAACCCATGGAACTCCCTTTGAATGGGGAACAGAATAGTCTTTATGGGTAAACTGGGGTTGGAAAAAATAAAAAAAAACAATAGGAATCAGGGGTCTGGGGAAATGGAATGAAGGTAGAGTGTGTGGAAAGAGATGACTGGAACTACTATCACATTTTGGGAATGGATGTGGGAAATTAATGCAGCGGAAACATCTTAGAATCTAGTGATGCTAAAGAGGAATCCTAGAAATGAGGAATACATAGTCTAAACTGGAAGATTCTTGTAGCCAACCAAGGTATCCAGTGGAGGCACAGGATAGGATTCAGTTGAGTTGTTGGCCAAGGGGGTCCCACGAAACTCCACAAACAACTCAGTCTAATGTTAAGACAGAGGGTTGCTCTCTACAAACTACCTAGGGTAATATCCACAAAACTCATAAATCCTGGAGAATTGGAACTGGTGCCAACATGCTGCTAATTTCTTTGGTAAGGAATATACTCTGCAGGCTACTAATATAGAAACATGAACACCAACCCAACCTCAAAACCTTTGACCTACAATCTATCCTGCCTACAAAATAATACCAGGAAAATGGTGTTCCAGAACTTGTGGGAACAGCCAACAAATATCTGATTTGCCTTAAGGTCTTTGTTCCAGAGAAAGTAATGTATACCTGACACTGCTTGGATAACCAAGAACCAGAGATTAGTGGTGTTCTTGGAGGTTCAGATAGAATTCTGCACGAAAACCATATGGTCCTGAATCTTTTTGTTTGTTTGTTTGTTTGTATTTTTATTTTTGGTTTTTGGTTTTTTTTTAGTTGGGAGAGTTTTACTGACTGTTTCTATTTCTTTAGGGGTTGTGGGACATTTTAGGTGGTTTATCTGATCCTGATTTAAGTTTTGTACCTGATCTATGTCTATAAAATCATACATTTCATCTAAATTTTCCAGTTTTGTTGAATACAGTCTTTTGTGAAGCTGCTAGTATATGATCTCTCCAATTCCTTTAGGGAGGCACTCAGAGAGCTATGACTTTTCATCATAGTACTGCTTTTATTGTGTCCTATAAGTTTAAATATGTTGTGACTTCATTTTTTAAATTCTAAAATGTCTTTAATTTTTATCGTTATTTCTTCACTGACCCAAGTTATAGAGATTTGGTTAGCCTTCATGAGTATGTGGAATATCTGTAGGGTGTATTTGTTATTGAAGACCAGCCTTAGTCTGTGGTAATCTGATGGGATGCATGTGATTATTTCAATCTTCTTGTATCAGTTGAGGCTTGTATTGTGTCTGATTATATGGTCAGTTTTGGAGAAGATACTATGAGGTGCTGAGAAGAAGGTATATTCTTTTGCTTTAGGGTAAAATGTTCAGCAGATATCTGTTAAATACTTTTAGTTCACAACTTCTGGTAGTTTCACTGTCTCTCTGTTTAGTTCCTGTTTCCATTAACTGTCCATTGGTGAGCATGGGATATTAAAATCTCCCATTATTGTATGAGGTTCAATGTGTGTTTTGAGCTTTAGTAACATTTCTTTGACAAATGTGGGTTTCCTTGAATTTGGGGTTTAGATATTCAGAATTGAAGGATCATTTGGTAGATTTTTTTTTCTTTGATGTATATGAAGTTTTCTTCCCCCTCATCTTTGATAACTTTTGATTGAACTTCTATTTTATTGTATATTAGAATTGCTACTCCACCACTTTTCTTGGGACAATTTGCTTGGAAATTTTTCTTTCCAGCCGTTTTCTCTAAGGTAGTGTCTGTCTCTGTCACTGTGGTGTATTTTCTGTATGAAGCAAGATGTTGGGACCTGTTATGTACCTAGTCTGTCAGATTATGTCTTTTTTTTTTAAGATTTATTTATTTATTATATGTAAGTACACTGTAGTTGTCTTCAGACACTCCAGAAGAGGGCGTCAGATGGTTATGAGCCACCATGTGGTTGCTGGGATTTGAACTCTGGACCTTCGGAAGAGCAGTCGGGTGCTCTTACCCACTGAGCCATCTCACCAGCCCAGATTATGTCTTTTTATTGGGGAATTGATTGAGGTTGAGAAATGTTAAAGATATGATTTTTAGGTACTGTTATTTTTGTTGCGGGAGTTGGAATTATGTGTATAATATTCTTTTCTTTGGAGTTTGTTGTGAGATTAGTTTCTTTCTTTTTTCTTGGGTGTAGTTACTTCCTTTGTGTTGGGGATTTTGTTCCAATATCATTTGTAGGACTGAATTAGTTAAAAAATATTGTTGAAATTTGTTTTTGCCATGTAATAGCTTGGGTTCACATTCTATAGTAATTGAGAGTATTGCTGGGTATAGTAGCCTGAGCCAGCATTTGTGTTCTCTTAGTGTCTACAGGATATCAGCCCAAGATCTTCTGGCTTTTAGAATCTCTGTTGAGAAATCTGGTATAATTCTGATAGGTTCACCTTTATATGTTTCTTGACTTTTTTCTTTAATCGATTTTAATAGTCTTTATTCTGTGCATTTTGGAGCTTTCATTTTTATATTATGGGAGGAATTTCTTTTCTAATCCAATCAATTTGGTGTACTGTAGGATTCTTGTATGTTTATGGGCATCACTTTCTTTTGGTTAGGGAGCTTTTCTTCTATAATTTTGTTGAAGATGTTTACTGGCCCTTTGAGTTGGGAATCTTCACTCTCTTCTATACCTATTATTCTTACATTTGACATTTTCATTGGATCCAAGATGTCCTGGATGCTTTGGGTTAGGAGCTTTTTGCATTTTACACTTTCTTTGACTGTTGGGTCAATGTTTTCTATGGTATCTTCTGTTCTTGAGATTCTCTCTTCTTTCTCTTGTATTCTGTTGGAGATGCTTGTATCGATTACTTCTGATCTCTTTCCTAGGTTTTCCATCTACAGGGTTGTCTCCCTTTGTGATTTCTTTATTGTTTCTATTTCCATTTTTAGATACTGGATGCTTTTGTTCAATTCCTTCACCTGTTTGGTTGTCTTTTTTTCTGTGTTTCTTTAAGGAATTTGTGTGTTTTACCTTTAAGGACTTCTACCTGTTACCCGTTTTCTGTATTTCTATAAGGGAGTTATTTATGTCCTTCTTTAGGTCCTCTTTCATCATCACGAGATAGGATTTTAGATCAGAACCTTGCTTTTCACATGTGTTAATATATACAGGGCTTGTTATGGCAGGAGAACTGAGTTCTGAAGATATCAAGTAGCATTGCTTTCTGTTGCTTATGTTCTTACGTTTGCCTCTTGCCATCTGATTATCTCTGGTGTTAACTGGCCTTCCTATCTCTTATTGGAATCTGTCCCTCATGTGACACTGTGAGTCTGTGTTTGTCTAACCTACTAGGGGTTAATCTGTCTCTGGGTATGATTGGGGTGGAAACACAGTAGCATGGGTTTGACTCCCAAACACAGTTGGGAACTGGATGGATCATGTCTCCACCTATGAGAGTGTACCCGTGTCACCTGGGCCCCATGCAGGTACCACTTAGACTAGGTATTGAGGAAATAGTGGTGGACTTATCTGTGAGCCTGGGTGTGTCAGAACTCCTGGAGGTCAAAGTAGCACAGAGTCTGTTCCTGGGCACAGATGCAAACTTTGCTGTATTCTTTCATCATTACCTTATCCAGTTTTCATCAGTGTTTTTTTCCAATAGGAACAGATGCAAAGAACCAAAACCTGACATTATGCAGTGAGAAAGTCTAAATTGGAGGGCTCTGTCATCTCTCTCTCCTCACACCTTGAGGAATCCTTCAAAAGCGTAGCCTCTGAATCATCTAAGCAAGATGCATATGAGCTCAGAGACTATAGCAGCAGGCACAGGGACTACATTGGTGTATATCATGTCCTAGGTTTATGTAGTATATTAATTAGCTTAATAATATTATGGGGCTTCTAACTATAAGAATAACTTGGTCTGACTCCTTTGCTTATCTTGGGACATTTTTTCTTCTTTTGGGTTGCTGTGTCTAAATTCAATATGCAAGTTTTCACTTCATCTTATTCCTTATTTTTTAAAAGTCATTTTCCTTCCTTCCTTCCTTCCTTTCCTTCTTTCCTTATTATTCTCTCATATATTGCAACCTGATCAAATTTTCTCCTTTGTCCATTCCTCCCAGTTCCTCTGTCCCCTTCCCTGTCCCCCAGACCCACTCTGCCTGTTTCCCTTCAGAAAAGACAAGGCTTCCCAGGGATACCAACTGAACATGAAATAAGTTACAATAAGTTCAGTCACATATTCTCATATTAAGTCATGTGGCAATCCAGTAATGGTAAAAAGATTTAGAGACAACACTGTTGGGTATAATTCTAAGTCGTGTTCCCTCCTGTCTTCGCTCTCCGCGTTATGAAATGCACTGCCAAAATTGATTGCCTCAGGTTCCATCTCTTGGTTTGTCTATTCCTCTTGGCTTAGCTCTGCCAACAGTCAGCTTTCCTGGGAGCTGTGATCACGCTCCCAGCTCCTCCCAGCTTAGCTTCAGGTCAATTGCAATCAACCCCCAACCCAGGAAAACCGGGCCACCAGTTAATACCCAGTCTTTTCTCTTTCTCTGCCCACCTTTGTTCCAGGGATGGAAAACACTAGACAGCTTTATTATTTGGAAACATACCAGACAACAAAATTGCTGGGCCACAGAATCTCCTAGCTAACCTTATCAGCTAGCCTATATCAGCCAACAGCCAGTCACAGAGGCCACAGGTTCTAGCTACCTTGTAAATGGTTGCTGCATGCTTCTCTGTCCAAAATCTGCCTGAAATGCCTCTCTTTTTCCTCCTCTAATCTTCTACCTGGGGCCCAGAAATCTCACATTTACCCTTTGTTGAGCAATTGACTTTCACCTTCTTTATTGACCAAATCAATAACCAAGTAGGGAACCATACTTTAAAATCAGCTCCTCCTCATACAAAACACTCACCCTCCACTATTAGGAGTTTCAGAAGAACAAACTAAACAACTGTAACGTATATGCCTAGGAACTAGCTTAGACCCATACAGCCTCCCTGATTGTCCCTTCAGTATCTATGAACCCTGTGAACTGTGATTAGTTGATCCTATGGCCCATGTTCTTGTGGTGTCCTCTCCCTCTCTTCCTTCTATAGTCCTTCCTCTCTGTCTTCTGGAGGAGTCCCTGAGCTTACTCTAATGACTTGGCTCTTGATTTTGCATCTGTTTCCATTTGATGACAAATGGGCTAGGCTTTGGTTTATGAGTATAGCAGAACATCATAAAGAATCATTTCATTGACTTTTTTACTTCTATTGCCAGGCATGTTTGGTCTATTCTGTGTCACTGTACTATCTAGTCTATGATTCCTGGGCATCTAGGCAGTGCTAGAGATGGCCTCCCTCTCAAAAAATGGGTCTAAAGTTATACAAGGCATTTATTGTTATATATTATTTCATCATGTTTGCTTCCTACCTCTTAAAAGTTTATTCTTTGCTAATGAGGGACAGAAGGAAATGGGTCACAATGGGAAGAGAGGTGATAAGTTAACTGGTAGGAATAGAGGGAAGGGAGACTATAATTCAGATGTATTATATGAGGAAGGAATCTGTTTTTAATAATAATAATAATAATAATAATAATAATAATAATATTAGAAATTATTAATTTTGGATAGTTGTTTTATGGAGAGTAAAAACAGAAATAAAATATATTTTACTGACCTATTTATTTTTATTTATTTAAAAGAAAATTTAAAATTAAATATAGAAATACTGTATTATTCCATTATTATGTGTCATGTATTTAAAATTTATGGAATTCTACTCAACTATTAAGAATGAGGTTATATAATAAAAATTTTAAAAAATGGGGTACAGAGCTAAACAAAGAATTCACAACTGAGGAATCATGAATGGCTGAGAAGCACCTAAAGAAATGTTCAAAGTCCTTAGTGATCAGAGAAATGCAAATCAAAAACGACAGAGATTCCACCTTATACCAATCAGAATGGCTAAGATCAAAACCTTAGGTGACAACACATGTTAGAGAGATTGTGGAGAAAGAGGAACACTCCTTCATTGCTGGTGGGATTGCAAACTGGTACAACCACTCTGGAAGTCAATCTGGAGGTTCTTCAGAAAATTAGAAATAAATCTACCTGAAGACCCAGCTTTTGGGAATATGCTGAAAAGTGACCCCACCATGCCAGAGGAGCACATCTTCCACTATGTTTATAGTGGCCTCATTTGTGATAGCCAGAAACTGGAAACACCCTAGATGTCCCAGGACAAAAGAATGGATACAGAAAATGTGGTTCATTTACACACTGGAATACTACTCAGCTATTAGAAATGAGGACATCCTGAGTTTTGCCTGCAAATGGATGGAACTAGAAAATATCCTGAGTAAGGTAAGTCAGACACAAAAGGATATGCATAGTGTGTGCTCACTAATAAGTGGATATTAGGGGGGAAAATTATAGAATACCCAAGATACAGTCCACAGAACTCCAAAAGCTCAATAAGCTGAAGTACCCAAGTGAGAACTCCTCTTGGGAGAGAGAAGAAACAATCACAAGTGTGGAGGGAGAGAGGGACTTGGGAGGGAAAATGGGTGAGGTGGGGTGTAGTGAGAGGAGAGAGGAACCTAATTTAGAATTGGGGGAGGGATAAGGACTGAAGCACTGAGCACCAGCAGAAAGAATGTAAACAGGCAACCTTGGGAGATAGGAAGTTGGGGGACCCCCTAGAATGCACCACAGACCTGGGAGGTAAGAGACTCCTAGGACTCAAAGGGAGGGACCTTAGATGAAAATGCCTGACACCAGGGAGAGGTAGGGAAAAGGAAATTATAGAGCCCACCTCCAGCAGGAAGACAGGACATCAAGTGAGGGATGGGGTTGCCATCCCACAGTCACGTCTCTGACCCATAATTGTTACTGTCTGAATGAATTACAGGGATGGTAATAGAGAGAAGCTTGAGTAAAAGAAGTTCCAGTGACATGCCCAAATTGGGATCCAGCTCAAATGGAATTCCCAAGTCCTGACACTATTACTGATGGTATGGAGTGCTCACAGGAAAGGATCCATCATGACTGCTCTCTGAAAGACCCAACAAACAGCTGAAAGAGTCAGATGCAGATATTTATACCCAACCAATGGACTTCTGCCACTGACTCCAGTTTTTGATTTAGGAAAGGCTAAAAGAATCTGAGGAGAAGGGTAATCCTGTAGGAGGACAAAAAGTCTCAATTAATCTGGACCACTGTGATCTCTTAAACACTGGACCACCAAACAGACAGTATACACCAGCTGATATGAGGCTCCCAACACACATAGAGTAGAGGACTTCCAGGTCTGTGTTCATTCAGAGATGATGTACCTAACCCTCAAGAGACTGGAGGCCCCAGGTATTTTAGATGTCAGGTTGGTAGGGGGTGGGGACATCCACGTGTAGAGGAGGTGGGGTGGGGAAGAAGTGTGGGATCTGGAGCAGACAGAGGGTGGGTGGAATATGGAGTTTAAAAAAATAAAAATAAAATATAATTTAAAAAATAGAAAAAAAATTTCAGGTATAAAGCATACTAGCTTCCTCATTGAGAGATCATGAAAAATTATACATTTCTACTCAATAGACTTTTAAGTAATTTTTATGCTTTTCTACTTTTTGACTTAGTAGTCCTTTCTTAAAATTCCTGAAATATTACTGTGGAACAGAAACTCATATTTAAAATTAATCATAAGTCACATCTTGAACAGATTTATATAACCATACCATATTGATATTTTAAATTATCTTATAATTCAGGGATTCATATTAATCTGTGTTTGAATTTGTCTTTAAGTTTTAATCAATTCTGTTTTTTAGTCCATATTTCTATTTTGTATCTGAGACTTTTCCTGTCTTGAATATTTTTATTTATTTCTCTTTGTTGGCTCAGTTTAAATCACATTGAAGTTCAAAGAATTGGCACATTATTTTACTGCTAAATCTATTTCTTTTTATTATAGTAAAATATTTTTAAAAAAAAACTTTGCTTAATTCTAAATCATTATTTGAGCTCACAGGTAGTCCTTTTGTAGTATGTATAGACAGAACATCTGTGTAAACCAGGCAGAGCATAATTCTTACTCAATATTTTACACTAGTACTGTATTTCTTGGCAGAAAAAGATAAAGCTTGAGGGAAAAATATCTTACATGTGAGTTTCAATTTTGCTTTATGCTTAAATATTCCCACTAGTTAAAATTCTTTCTATATATGTTTATATACTTTAGATATATTTTGTATTGTCATAAAATTAAATTATATGAGTGTGTGTGAGAGCAAAAGGAAGACAGAGAAAAAGTAATGATTTTGATTTAATTGTGGCATGATTCAAAAAATGAATAACATATGAAATATAAGATATACAATAAATTGTGCAACGCTTACATTCAAGAAATTAGCATTCACAGCTTTGTTCTTATGTAGGTAATGATTTTATAAATCTTTCAGCTTATCATTTTACTTACTAGGCTGTGTTCAGTTCTCACTATAAAGCAACCTACTAATCTTTTTCTATGCTTATTTTAGATTTCTAGAGCATATGGTCTCACTGGAAATGACAATTGTTATTTGGGAGGGGGAGCTGAATCATGAACTAATTGAATCACAGTTTTAGATTATATATATATATATATATATATATATATATATATATATATATATATATATATTTGATATATTCTTGTTCATTAGTGTAGTAAACATAGTGTCTTTACAATAATGAGGATGTGACAACAAGTACTTATGCTTTCTGATTAAAGCAGTATTTCTCAAACCGTTAGTTTCACTTCTTATGACACCCTTATCATTTTCTAACCCTTGTAAGGCAATAGATTACTGATATGGTTCTTAACCATCCATTCTAAGCTAGGATGCCAACTGTGTGGGAATTACTTGATGTAAATTGTCCAAGGATCAAATGAGAAAAACAATATACTTTAGCAACTTAAAAAAAATCTCTTTCCTTCAGAACTTTTTAGAACTCTATTAACCCATATACATTGTAGTTAAAGAGAAGATAAAATGGACCGAGTTTGTAGTAATTATTTCCAAAAAAAATAATTCAATCTTTATGTAAAACATTTACAGAATCTTCTTGAAAGTTCATGTAACTACTATTTAATGATATTCTTAGTGAATGATTTGAAATGTTCTTGAATTACTGCTGTAACATAATTTGTTTGCCTAAAATGATTGAAAATATTTACAAGTCTTGATGCGATTACTATGTGAACAAATTTCACACGTGAATTGTGCGATGTGGATGATATTTTAAACACTACAAAACAATTTCAAACTTCTAATAAATATCATTATTGTATGTAATAACATGAATAATGTCTTTTTGGATATACTACTGATTGAGATGTACGTCCTTTACATTATGGAATACATGTGTGTAGTCTCTTTTCCCTGATGGTCCAATTTACACTTTTGTATGTGGTGGGAGCCAATACACTGTCAGAAATTATACCATACTTCTTTTCATCAAAATGTAATTGCAAAGATTTTGTTTGTTTCGGTTGGGAATGTTCTACTGTATAATAGCAAATGAAAAAGAAAAAAAATTATTTTTGGTTGTTGTTGTTCTTATAGAGCTGCTGAAAATATGTATGGTATGACTATTTTGTGGAATGATGATAATTTCACACTCAACAAATCCCTGCACCACAGGGCTGACAAAAATAAGAAGGATATAGGATATATTTCATCTTTATGTTCAAGTGTTTTGCCTTTATGTATGTGTATATACCACATACAGTCCTAGTGCCTAGGAAGACAAGAAGAGGGTTTAGATCTTGTTGAAATTGGAGTTATTGGTGGCTGTGAACTACCATGTAGGTTCTGGGAACTGAATCTAGTTCTGCAAAAGCAACACATATTCTGAAGTACTGAGAAATCTGTGCAGCCACAAATCATCTTTTTTTATTAATCATTTAAGTTGTTTACATTTTAAATATTATCCTCCATCCGGGTCTACCCTCCACAAACCCCCATCCCATCCCTCTCTCCTTTGTCTCTAGATAGTGCTTCTCCACCTACCCATTTCTGTCTCACCCCTCTAGCATCCTCTAATGCTGGGGTGTCAAACCTCCACAGGACCAAGGGTCTCCCCTCCCACTGATGTCAGATGAAGCCATCCTGTGCTGTATATGTAGCAGGAACCATGTATCCATCCATGTATACCCTTTGTTTGGTGGATAGTCACTGGGAACTCTGAGAGGTTCGGTTAATTGATATTTTCTCCCACCTATCTGGTTGCAAGCCCCTTTAGCTCCTTCATTCTTTCCCTATTTTTTCCCATTGGGATTCCATGGATCAGTTCAATAGTTCTCTGTGAATATCTGCATTTGTCTTAGTCAGGTGGTGGCCGAGTCTCTCAGAGGACAGCCATTCCAGGCTCCTGTCTGCAAGCACATCTTAGCATCAGAAATAGTGTTGAGGTATGGTATCTTCAAACTGAATGGGATGCATGGTGTGACCTTTCCTTCAGACTCTTTTCAACTTTCTTTTGATGCCATGTATGTATGGCACTGCCGTGTTATAATGTATAATGAATATAGACAATAAAATGTGAATGAACTGCTTCAAAGTATCTCTAAAAACTTAGTTATAATGAAGTTTTCAAAATCATATATTAATTCTTAAGCTAAAATTATTTTTTGATTTTTCTTTGTGTTCTGGCACAAAAGAATCAATACTGTCCTGTGTCTGAATTAGAATAAACTTGGATAATGGTTTATTCCTTCTCAAAGGGCATGATTCATACTTATCTAAAATGTGGTAGGTAGTATTAGGGATCATAGTTTAAGAAGTTAGTGCCATCATCTTGAATTATAAAATATATTAAGAAATCTAAAGCATGAATAGTATTAATTCTGAATAATAAAAATGTGTCCTAATTCAGTCAGATAATAGAAATACCAACTCAAGTACTGACTAGTTTAGAAATAAATGTTTTACAGTTGTCCTATTGAATGAATAAATGGAGTTTGAAAAACTCTTAACTGATTAATTTCTATACTATTAAAATAAACCATTAATATTTGCTTAAAAATTAGGATAAAAAGTAGTACTTGGAACTATTCAGTTTGCTATTTAAGCATATATTAATTTAAGTTGGCAATTTTCATTATTATCATGCACTGAAATTTAAAATATTAAGTTAAAGTCTGTCTCTTCAACCAGTATGAACCTATTTTTATAAATATAAAGGAGGTACAATGACAGTATCTTCTTTAGAGGAGTTTTGGCCCATTGCATGGACTAGGTTATGAAAAGTTATTACCTCAGAGGAATACACCTTTGCATCAGTGTAGTTATGGACATCAGCCATCCATTTTATATTTCAGGGGAGTTACAGAGATGGTGTATCATTCTATTTATTGACTTCCTTCTATCTTCTAAGATCTGGTATACAAAGTTCACTTCAATACTGTTTCTGTACTTCTGTTACTTGTAACCACATGCAAAATGAAAACTGTATTTTTGGCAAAGTTGTTTTTGAAAGTCACCAAGCATTAAAAGTAAATGAAAAACGTAACATGGGTAGTAAGAGGAAAAGTTTTGTAATAATGAAAAGTAAAACACACTTTGGACTAATTAGCTAAGAGTTCAATTGAAAAGTGGGGCAGTACATGGACATTGTATGTATTATAGGATTGTGTATTGTGGGATATATCTTTAAAATGATTTGAAGAATGGTCAAGTGTAAGCAATTCATTTTACATAGGTGAGAAGAAAAGCTATTTGGAAACCATTGCTTTGATGAAATATAATAAGTTGCAAAACCAGAATCTGTCTATAAGTCATTTGGTCTATTAAGGACACTGTGTTCTTACTCTAAGTCAGGTGGTATTGTCACTGTATTTTCTAAAATAATTTATTGTAAAGAAAATTAGCCTAAAAACAAAAGATTTTAATCCTAGCCAAGTACTTCTCTTAAATTACATTCCCTTACTCTCATACCTCTGGCTTCCACCCACATGTTTATATGCATATGTCACCCTCATATACCTGTATATACCAGCAACTCACATGCACAAATTATTTCTACCATTCAATACTACCCGAGCAAAAATTGAGTTATTTTCAGAATAAAGATTCTGAGACATTTTGATTTTTAATTTCTATCTTAGTATCATATCCAGTATATCTATAGGAAAATATGGTAGGGACTATGAACAATTCCCACACATTTTGACAATGAAGTCATTGATAATGTCCAAGGGACAATTAATATTTGTTTTACTAGTAGATAACTAAGGAATTTCAAACAAGAACATCATCAATATTCTGTGCACTTTAACAAATTACTAAATACATTTTCATACACAAAGAGAAGTGAATCTGTGGGAAAAATGACAATCATGACTATACTATGTTAACATTTATTTTGAAAATGATCTCACCATTTACTAAAAGCATCATTTGAATATATTTTAAAGTTATTCTTTAATCTTTTCTTACAGTCCAGACTTTATCCCCCTCCCGGTCCATCCTCTGACTGTTCCACATCCCATACCTGAGAGGTCAGCCTTAATGAACCACTCATCCCACAAAGCCTCTACTTATAAAATTAATTTGAATATTATAATTTCCCAAGATGAACTTGGGGCAAATGCAAATATCCAGACAACAGTATCCCCTTTTTGGTCCACCAAAAGACATGTATTTCTCAAATATAAATTGTCTTTCTGTCATCCCAATAGTGTCCCAAATTTTGACTAGTCCCAGCTACAACTCTGAAGTCTTAAGTAGTATCTTGCATAGATATATATTAGTACTTAAGGTATGCTATGTCATGAAGCAAATTATCCCCCAATTGGTAAGCCTATGAAATTAAGCATGTTATGTGTTTCCAAAATGCAACAGTAGAAAAGTCAGATTAAACCCATTGAAGAAGGAAATAATAGGAAGGAATAAATGAGTAGCAGTACCTAATAAGGACACAATCAAGCATAGAATACTGATGATATACCTCTAATTTCTGTACTGGAGATAAAGGTAGACACCTACATTCCAGAAATCCTATGGAAGTAATATTAACCCAAAGAATTCATTAGTTTTTTAGCTGATGTATCTTTGTGTAGCTACCTTACCACTGGCTTTGCTCTAAGTTGCATCTTCATAGTTCCCCCAAGCTTGATTCAAATGCTAATGGCTCAACTGGTCTATTGTTTCATAGTCCATCTCACCTACACAGGTCTCAGAGACATTGCTTTAAGGTGTTCTCAATTTGCTTTATGCTTATAAAGGTGTCTGGACCCATGATGGAAGTGACGGTGCTAATGATTTCTGAATTACCTCTAAAATCATTCTACCATTACATTACATGCTCACTATAAGTTTTAATTGATGACAGATTAATCTGTTTATTACATAGGCATTTGAACACACATTATGTGTTCCCATCTGAAGACAATTTTTGTGAATATGTGGAAAAGTTTTCACATATTTATGTTCTGTTTCCACTTGAATGACAGTTTACATTTAAATAATTTTTCTCTCATACTTTATTCAGAGTAGTCAAGAGAAACCAAACAACATATTTGATACATAAATGTTTCTTCATCCAAATCCAATTTCGTTGCTCATGAGTTACATCTTCCAGAAAACATTATATCACTCTAAACTCAGTCAAATAGGAAAAGTCTCCTTTTCTTTGACCAAATATCATGTTTCTAATTTCATAAAAGACTGCAACAGGATGGTTTATAACAACCAATCTTTAATCACTAAGTTTGACTACCACAGAGATGTTCTGTATAACATTGTAAACATTGTTCATTTCTATGATTTTCATCTGTAACTTCAACATATTGACATTTTAAAGTCGGTTAAGGTTAGTGAAGGTAGAGTTTCTACAATGAGCACCCGAAGAACTCTGGTTTTTACACATAGCACAGTTCTAAAGCCATGCTATCCTTTCCAGTATTAGTTACAGTAAGTACTCTTACATCTTGTTACCTGTTTAGTTTCAATTTCTCATGAATTACAGGCTAGAAATTCAAAGACTAAAGTACAAGTAGATCAGCTGCTAATTAAGGAATGGATTCCTTATGGATATCCATTTTTACCTTATCTCATAAGAAAAATGAGATTAGCTAGCTTTGTAGGATTTTTTTTTTCATAAATCCTTGGTTCTCATTAGAGGGCTCTATTGTCATCAAGAGGTAACCAACTTGGAAAGACCCACGAAGTGCATTTTCAAACCCATTACCTATTATTAGAATTTTAGCATATAAACTTTGATGGTACATAAATATTCAGACTGTAGCACAAAGACTGAAAAAATATACCTTTAGAACAGTCCCAGCCATCTATTAAATTTCAAAGAACAAAGCCTGTATGTAGAATTTGAGATAGAAAAAGTAGAGATGGAAAAAAAGGTAGAGGATAAAAAACAAAACAAAACATAAGAAACATACGTCAGTATAGTAACTATATAATCTTCATTTTTTTAAAGTATTCTTTTCATAGAAGTGTATGTATTTGGGAAGGTAGCGATCCTGTGCTATTTGTGATATTTCTTTTTCTATTGGATATTTTCTTTATTTTCATTTCAAATATTATCCCCTTTCTTGGCAACCCACCCAGAGCCCCCCTATCCCATCCCTTTTCCACCAGCTTCTGAGGGTGCTCCCCCACCCACCCCTGCCCGCTTCCCTGGCCTTGATTTCCCCTATACTGGGGTATGGAACCTTCACAGGACCAAAGACCTCTCCTCCTTTTGATGCCCGACAAGGCCATCCTCTGCTACATATGCTGCTGGAGTCATGGGTCCCTCCATCTGTACTCCTTGGTTTGTGGTTTAGTCCCTGGGAGCTCTGGAGGTCTGGTTGGCTGATATTATTGTTCTTTCTATGTAGTTGCAAATCCCTTCAGCTCCTTCAGCCCTTCCCCTAACTCCTCCACTGGGGACCCAGTGCTCAGTCAGATGGATAGCTATGAGCATCCTCATCTGTATTGATCAGGCTATGGCAGAGCCTCTCAGGAGACAACTGCTCTCCTGTCAGCGAGCACTTTTTGGCATCAGCAATAGTATCTGGGTTTGGTGACTGTATATGGGATGGGTCCCCAGGTGGGGCATTCTTTGGATGGCCTTTCTTTCAGACTCAGCTCCACATTTTGTCTCCGAATTTGCTTCTGTGAGTATTTTGTTCCCCTTTCTAAGGATTGTCTACTTAAGGACTTGTGATATATATTCTGTTCTTGTTTCAAAGGTCTCTGAGCAAAGCTCAGACTATATAGTCAGGACTATTGTCTTAGTTAAGCTTTCTATTGCTATGACGAAACACTGTGACCAAAAGTAACTTGGGAATGAAAGGGCTTATTTCATCTTATGCTTCCACATCACAGTTTATAACTAAGTGAAGTCAAGGCTAGAACTCAAAGTAAAAACCTATAGGCAAAAGCTGATGCAGAGGCCAAAGAGGAGTGCTGCTTGCTTACTTGCTACTATGATTTCCTCACCCTGCTTTTTTCCATGAATACTTTTATTAGAATTTTCTATATTTACATTTCAAATTCTATCCCCTTTCTTCATATTCCCTCCAAAAACTCTCCTATTCCATCCTTCCTCGCCCTGCTCACTAACCCACCCACACCTGTTCCCCTGTCCTGATGTTCCCCAACACTGGGACATTGAGACTTCACAGGACCAAGGACTTCTTCTCTCACTGATGTCCCACAAGGCCATAGTCATATGTGGCTGGAGCCATGAGTCCCTCCTTGTGTACTCTTTGATTGGGGATTGCATACCTCAGGAACACCTACTCAAGTGTAGCACCACTCATCCTGGCATAGGTTTCCCCACATCAATCACTAATTAATAAAATGCCCTACAGGCTTGCCTACAGGCCAATTATGTGAAAGCATTTTCTCAATAGCAGTTCTTTTCAGACAACTTGCTTTTGTCAAGTTGAAAAACAAAAAAACATTTTGTTTGAAGAATTATAGCAGACCATTCATTTGCTGTTAGCAACAGGCAACAAGATTTATTTTATATAAAAACAATATACAATTAAGCAAAGCTGAAGAATACTGAGACTATATAACTTTCCCCTCACATATATTTGGGCTTAACGATTTGGTGACAATGTCTGATGATACTGAAAATCCAGTAAGCTGTAACACAGTTTAACAATGATGATAAGTTAGCATTTGGTTTAGATTTTGGCATGTTGAATATGGCAGGATGTATATATATATATATATATATATATATATATATATATATATATACATATGAAACTCATGAGAGCTAGTCTAGTCAATTATATGTCAATTATACCATATGCCTAGCATCATTCATTATCAAAGGGATGTATGCTTCACTGTTTTGACTTACTGAGAGGACCACATGCACATTAATGATAAGCTTTTGCACATAGCTCAATAAAAACAATTTCAATATATGTAAATGTTTTCTGGAAAGTTCATAATTTTATTAAGGTTTGGAAAATTAATTATGATGTTTTAAGTAATAGTAGTTAAACTTAGAAATATGTAATTTCTAGACTTTGACCTTTTCCAATGTACTTCTTTTAAATTTCATTAATTTTTATATTCATTTACAAGTTCTTAGAATGAGCAAATAGTTTCCCTACAATGACCTCACTCACTTTTAGCAAACTAGGAACCAAGTTATTAGGTTTTACAGATATGAATGCATCAAAAATATTCAAAATCCTTTTTACCAAGTGTTGTCATAGACTACTGTGCTCCCACATTTCATAAACCTCATTATTAGTACCTGTCCACCATAACTATAAATTAAAGTAGTAAAAAAGCAATAATTGAACGTTGATTTTTACTTTATCTCCCACCTTGTCTTTCTTTTGACATAATTGCTTTAACTTTTTACAAAATATCATATTTTCTTTTTCACGCCTGATTGTATATGAATAGTAGAAAAATCTATACTTAACTATTTAAAAAGTCATTCTATCTTATTTTCTTTGTCTCTATTAAATGGTATTTAATAATGTTTTTCTAATCTAATAAAACTTTACCTTTCCCAGGTATAAAATTTCATCAAACTTTAAAAGTCATAAAATTTTGGAGAATATTTGTTAAATATATGAAGCATGACGTTATTTCACTGAGGGTTTTCCCTACTAAATTGAAGAACAGTAAAGAATAATAATTTTATAGCAATTTTGCTTTGATATTTTCTTGGTCATTGTTTAATTTATATAAAACTGCCTAATCTTTTATTTTCTGATGGCCTTTTGTTTATATTTCTATTAAGTTGTTTGGGGTTATAAAGAATCTTAACCTGTCATTACTAGTAGAGACATTGGGACTTCCTTTTTAAGGGTTCGTAGACTCACCTTTAAAATAATTTAAGATTTTACTCAATCCCCTGTGCCCTCTAGTTAGTCTAGTTAGTCCTAGTTAGTCTGGCTAAAGGTTTATTTATCTGTCTTGGTGAAATGAGTCTATCTGGAGGATATCATCCTGAGAGAGGTAACCCAATTTCCAAAGAAGTCACTTGATATGCACTCACTGATAAGTGGATATTAGCCCAGAAATTTAGAATACCCAAGATACAATTTGCAAAACACAAAAAAATCAAGAAGAAGGAAGACCAACGTGTGAATAATTCATTCCTCCTTAGAATAGAGAACAAAATACCCTTGGAAGGAGTTACATAGACAAAGTTTGGAGCTAAGAAGAAAGGATGGACTATCCAGAGACTGCCCCACCAGGGGATCTATCCCATAATCAGCCACCAAACCCAGACACTACTGCATATGCCAGCAAGATTTTCTGAAAGGACCCTGATATAGTTGTCTCTTATGAGGCTATGTCAGTGCCTGGAAAATACAGAAGTGGATGTTCACAGTCATCTATTGGATGGAACACAGGGCCCCCAATGGAGGAGCTAGAGAAAGTATCCAAGGAGCTGAAGAGGTCTGCAACCCTATAGGTTGAACAACAATATGAACTAACCGGTGCCCCCAGAGCTCCTGTCTCTAGCTGCATATGTAGCAGACGTGGCCTATTTGGCCATCATTGGGAAGAAAGCCCTCTTGGTCTTGCAAACCAGGACCAAGAAGTGGGAGTGGGTGGGTAGGTGAGCAAGGTGGGGGGAGGGTATAGGGAACTTTCGGGATAGCATTTGAAATGTAAATAAAGAAAATATCTAATAAAAAATAGAAAAAATGAATTTACTCAAATGGACACTCAAGGACAATATCATTATAGTTTTATAGTAAAAATTTATGCTGGGTAATCTGTGAATCTCAATAGCTACCCAAAGTGAAGAATAAAGAAAAAGTGGGAATTAGATCCATGCTAATTGAGTTAGATGGGCACAGATGCCAGCCACATGCTGAGCAGGATCCTGCATGGTAGAGAAGGAAGCTTTTATAAAAGAGTTCAAAGGGGTAGGAAAAGCATACTTAGAAAATTCTAGAAAGCCAAAAAAGGAAATTTACAGTTTTCTTCCTAATTCAGGAAAATTGACAGACTTACGAAGCTGAAAGTGACTATTCTGGGGGAACAGAAATTCTGGGAAGAAAAAGTGAATCATCTCATTAAATGACTAATTATTCCTCCCATCTTTTTATCTTTCTGAGGGGTGGCTCCTTGGTCAGGTTATTGAGCTGGCCCACTGGATTATCTCTTAGGGAAAAAATAAAGACTATGTCCAAGTAGCCCTGAAGGTCTGTCTTTTCTTTAACAATTTTGTGGTAGCACATTAAATAGTAGTGTTTAATGACAAACTCATGTCATCGAGTCATAATGCCCATTTTGTCTATTTATATTTTTATAGTATAGTCCATGATGTATTATGACAGCTAATTTCTGTTGCTAACTTGAGCACATCCAGAATTAGCAAAAACACATACAATTATCATTAGCATTTCCTCTGTGAGATTTTCTCTACCAGATATGGGTAATGAGAACATTAGTTGTTAAAGTAGTCAGAATTTTATAGTAGAAGTTTAGATAAACTGATGTGGGAAATGAAACTTTTGTTTGTGCGTGCTTGCCCTCACTCTCACTGGGAAGTTCTTCCATTCTGTTGTTGCAGCTTCCCTTCCTCTATATTGGAACTATCTCCTTCAGATTTCCAACACTGACTGAAAATCAACTCTCCAGTAGTCTTCTAAACTCATCACCAGATTAGGAATATTTTATCCTATCAGGTCTGTTTCTTTAGAGAACACTGACAAAAAAATATGTAGTCTGTTTAAGTTTTCATATGACCAAAAACATTAAAAGCCCAGAGACAGATTTTCTCCTCTTCCAGATCAATTCAAGTTGGCAACAGAAATTGCTGTGGCAGTATATCAAGGATTCATTTACCATTGTTTTCCATACTATAAAACTATATACAGACACAATCTCCACTAAGATTTGGTTACACTGTTATGTCATTATTCACAACCATTTAATGTGCTACTGTAAAACTGTTAAAGAAAATCAGTTTCTTGATTTTTTTAACCAATATATTCAGTATTGATCTAAAATAACCATTAGTTATTGTACTGGATTTGATGAAATATTTTGCACATAGAAAAATTTTTTCTGCCGTATTGGTGTGTTCTGCTCGCTGACTTTTTTTCTAATATTCTCATTTTTCATACAATTTTTCCAATTTTTATTAGGTATTTACTTCATTTACATTTCAAATGCTATCCTCAAAGTCCCCTATACCC
>NC_034613.1:100295349-100305162 GCF_900095145.1 Mus pahari | reverse complement strand
TATATGCCAAGGAGAGGTATTGCTGGATCCTCCAGTAGTACTATATCCAATTTTCTGAGGAACCGCTAGACAGACTGATTTCTAGAGTGGTTGTACAAACTTGCAATCCCACCAACATTGGAGGAGTCTTCCTCTTTCTTTACATCCTCGCCAGCATCTGCTGTCACGTGCATTTTTTTATCTTGCTTGCTGACTTTTTAAATATCAATAAGAAATGTGCTAAATCACTATTACTCATATCTTTCTCTAATTAAATGTAGGCATAAAATACAAATAAATTTATTGTGTTCTTCATTATTGACTTTGTTTATTGAAGATTGTTTTATTTCATACAGTATATCCTGATTAGGGGTCCTCCCCCACTACTCCTCCCAGTTCCTTCCCATCTCCCCTCCAATCTGGAGCTATACCTTTTCTGCCTCTCCTTTGAAAATAAATAGGCATCCAAAGAATAATGATAAAAGAAGATATAATAAGATAAAACAAAACCAAATAAATCACAATAGTATAAAACAAACAACAGAACAAGGTAAGTTGATGAAAAAGCATAAAAAATACATATAGATGCTGAGATATATATATTCACACTCAAAGAAATCCTATAAAAATAATAAAAAGGAAGCCATAATATAGAAGCAAAGAACCCGTAAGGTTAACAAAAAGGAATGCCTAGTCTCAACATTATGGGAAAAATAACAAGATA
This sequence comes from Mus pahari, assembly GCF_900095145.1. NCBI lineage: Eukaryota > Metazoa > Chordata > Mammalia > Rodentia > Muridae > Mus > Mus pahari. The sequence goes on along the minus strand of NC_034613.1, from coordinate 100,304,459 downwards.
CCATTGAATTTGTTTTGTATTGATTATCTACTGTTGGGTTTCAGGTCTACCCTTGGAGTGATGTGTTCCCACGGATGGACTTGCTATGAGAAAAGTAATTTTTTCCATTTGTAGTGTTTATCAAGTGGAGATAGTTTCTGGGTTTAAAGATATGAGCATGTGTCTACTTTATACTCTAGGAATCCCCATCTGGTGCATGGCCCCACCATATTTTTGAGTTTGAATATGTGTTTGTCATTGTGTATAGAAGGCCTTGTTTCCATGGTATCTTCCAGTCCCTCTGACCCTTTTACTTTATAAGGCATCCCTTTCTTGGAGGTCTCTGAACCCTGAAGGTAGAGATGTGATGGACATATCCATTTAGAACAGAAGAATTCAGTCTGAAATAATCAAACTAATGGCTGAAATCAATAAATTAGAAACAATAAAAATACAAAACAAACAATGATACAAAGAGTTTGTTCTTTGAGATAATTGTTAACAAACTTTTATAGAAATTAATTAAAAGATATAGAACGAAAATCCAGATCTTGAAAATTAGAAGGAAAAAAAGCGAACAAAACAACAGACACTGAGGAAATCTATCCATTACTTTTCACCCTCACACTGTTTTTACCCCAATATTTATTTATGTTATTTTACTTTACTTTATTTTATTTTTTGTATATGAGAATGTTATCACTGACACACCAGAAAATGGCATTGGATCCCATTACAGATAATTGTGATCCATCATGTGGTTGGTTGGAAATAAACTCAGAACCTCTAGAAGAGCTCCCAGTGCTCTTAACCTCTGAGCCATCTCTCCAGACATATCCACACTGTTTTATGCAATGAAAAAACTACCATTTCTCTGCTTTTTTAAACAGCAAAGCATTCACAATGAGAAAAAAAACTAAGAAAAAAAGATTATAATATGTTCTGTTACCTAGGTGTGTCAGTTACAAGCAATCATATATTTGGTTTTAATTATGCCAAAATGATAAGATGATTTAAAGCTAATCGAAGTTCTGATATGCTAAAAAGTAACATATAAGCATTGTAGATATTTATTGACTTATATCTTCAATAATGTAGAACTGAAGTATTCTAGCAAAGAAGGCCAAAAGCAAACTGAAAATTGTATGGAAGTTCATGTTAACTACTTAACCTTTTTGGATAAAGTGATCATAATGTATTGCATTTGGATTTTTGAAACTAAATTGTGATATACAAAAGAGAAAGTGAAATCCACATGAAAAAGCTAGGTGAGTGGTTGTATTTTAGGTTTCACTAAATAGTAGAAAGTTCTGTTTCACATAATCTTCAAAAGCATGGAAGTGACATTTATAGAAACTTAAGTCATGAAAATTAAATCCTTTTGCATCGCAAGGCTTTTATAAAAGTGTCACAACCTTGCCTTGAACACTGAAGATTGCACTGTAATATATAACACCCAATCCTGTAGGAGAATGTGAGTAATAAAATGTAGGCCTCATAAACCCTCTCAGACTATGTACCTGGCTTGCATCTTAATATGAGTTCTCTACTTTCAGTATCATTAAATCTGACATATCAAATTTTATTCTCTTTAGCCGTGTTGTTAGGATGACTGCCCACAAAATATGAACCTTATGTGGAGACTGCTTCACCTTGATACTCTTCTTTCTTTGCTTCAATTAACTTTAATACTTACCCTGTTGCAATTAACTGTGTAACATCTGTTGGTAAATTCTTATTATTAATGCAGAACATTTTTGTAAGAAAGTAAAACACATGTTCTAAATGTGTAGTATCACTCAGGTGTATTACTTCACTTTCACAATGTAAGTGAATAGGAAACCAAGAATTGAAGGGCATAATAAAGAAGACTAATATCACAAAGAAACATGTATTTTCTCTCTAATATTTATAACCATGCCTTCTTCCTTCCTTGTTTGCTATCAGACACTATATTTTATTTAGAATTGTATTACAGAGCACAGAACAAAGAGTTATAATTCAGCTAATACTGTAAGGTGAATGTATTACTCAATTTATTAGCATGAAATATAGCTATGGGTAGTCATGTGACCCTATAGTGTAAGAGTTTCAGTCATATTTAGAAAAGATTTTCCAGTTGAACAGAATAATACTAGATATTATCTGTCCCTGGCAACTCTTTGCTATATTTGGATAAAATAGCTGAAACTATAAAATCCATATTAAAGCAGTTAAAGAAAATCAATCACAAGAAGGCACCTCTAAAGTGCCTTGCACATTATTTACTATTCAAACATATTTAGGAATCATAAAATAAACATATATGGATGGTTTAAGCAATGAAAGTCAATATTATTGTGGTTACAACTTATGCCAGCTTTTGTTGCACTTATAGAAAATGACAGGTCAAATACGTAAGTATATGTTTTTCAGTGATGTGACTTTAGGTTACTCATTATTTTGTTGAGATATCATCATCTTGATTTGAATTCATTTAAAGATTGGGACATGAATATTTGTCGTATTTTCCAATTTGGGGCACCCAGAGTGAGTTACTGCCCATTATATGGCACACTTGATCCTGTAGACAACTACTAGAGTCTAATGAGGAATGTCAGTGATGAGAATATTTACATCATTTCTGTCTGCATAGGATTAAACAGATAAAGTATATTTTTAAGATGAACATTACAGAAATATATCCTGACTCAAAGCAAAAAAAGATACAAGTGAGCATGTTTATGCCTTAACGCAACTTACAAAAATAATTTTGACCACAGATTTATTATTGTATGGCATCAATCATTTGGTATTTCTTTTATTTGTATAAGATAAAATCACATATTCTAAGTACAATTTAGAAGCTTTGTAAAATACTTCATTTCAATCATCAAATGTGTTATGTCAAGTATTAGATACAAGAAACTAAGAAACATAAGAAAGTGAAGACTAAAAATGAACAATATTAAGATAATCAAAATTAGCATTTTTCATCGAATTGAGTGTGCATAAGTATGCTGGGAGAGATTTAAGTCATTAAGTAAATATTAAGTTTGTACAGAATATGTAACTAAACTGAGTATTTTTCACCAGCCAACTTTAGGTAGTTAATATCAGGCAAACTTTGACCTAGTGCTGAAGTCAAATGTGAAGAGATCTTCTTTTTTATTTTACTGATGCTTTTGCTTAATATGCAGAAAAAAAATGTTCTAAATCTGTGACAAATAAAATTTATTATGAATAATTAGAAATAGATCCATTATTGTTTCTGTTTTAATGTTAATTTTTTAACTTATCTCTTGAATTTCTTTTTTATTAGATATTTTCTTCATTTACATTTCAAATGCTATCCCCAAAGCCCCCTATAACCTCCCCCCAATTTGCTCTCCAACCCACCCGCTCCTACTTCTTGGCCCTGGCATTCCCCTGTATTGGGGCATATGATCTTAGCAACACCAAGGGCCTCTCATCCCATTGATGGCCAACTAGGCCATCCTCTGCTACATATGCAGCTTGAGACACAGCTCTGGGGGTACTTGCTAGTTCATATTGTTGTTCCTCTGATAGGGTTGCAGACCTCTTTAGCTCCTTTGGTACTTTCTCTAGTTCTTTCATCCAATAGATGAGTGTAAGCATCCACTTATGTATTTGTCGGGCATTGGCATAGATTCACGAGAGAGAGCTATGTCAGAGTCCTGTAATCAAAATCTTTCTGGCATAGGCAATACTGTCTGGATTTGGTGGTTGTATATGGGATGGAACCCCGGGTGGGGCAGTCTCTGGATGGTCTTTCCTTCAATCTAAGCTCTGAACTTTGTCTCTGTAACTCCTTCTATGTGTATTTTGTTCCCCTTCTAAGAAGGAACGAAGTATCCACACTTTAATCTTCCTACTTCTTGAGTTTAATTTGTTTTGCCAATGTATCTTGGATATTCTAAGTTTCTGGGATATCTGCTTATCAGTGAGTGCATACAATGTGTGTTCATTTGTGATTAGGTTATCTCACATGGGATGATATCCTCCAAATGTATCCATTTGCCTAAGAACTTCATGAACTACTTATTTTTAATAGCTGAGTAGTACTCCACTGTGTAAATGTACCATATTTTCTGTATCCATTCCTCTGTTGGGGGCCATCTGGGTTCTTTCCAGGTTCTGGCTACTATAAATAAGACTGCTATGAACATAGTGGAACATGTATCCTTATTACAAGTTTGAACATCTTCTGAGTATATGCCCAGGAGAGGAATTGCTGCATCTTCCAGTAGTGCTATGTCCAGTTTTCTGAGGAACCGCCAGAATGACTTCCAGAGTGGTTGTACCAGCTTGCAATCCCAACAAAAATGGAGTCTCCCTCTTTCTCTACATCCTAGCCAGCATCAGCTGTCACCTGATTTTTTTTTATTTTAGACATTTTGACTGGTGTGAGGTAGAATCTCAGGGTGTCTTTGATTTACATTTCCTTGATGATTAAGGATGTTAAAATTTTTTTCAGGTGTTTCTCAGCCATTTGGTATTCCTCAGTTGAGAATTATTTGTTTAGCTCTGTACCACAGTTTTAAATAGGGTTATTTGATTTTCTGGAGTCCATCTTCTTGAGTTCTCTCTATATATTGAATATTCGTCCCCTATCTGATTTAGGATTGGTAAAGATCCTTTCACAATCTGTTGTTGGTCTTTTTGTCTTATTGTGAGTGTCTTTTGCCTTAAAGAAACTTTGAAGTTTTATGAGGTCCCATTTGTTGATTCTCAATCTTATAGCACAAGCCATTGCTGTACTGTTCAAGAATTTTCCCCAATGCTGATATCTTTGAGGCTTTTCCCAATTTCTCCTCTATAAGTTTCAGTGTCTCTGGTTTTATGTGGAGTTCCTTCATCCACTTAGGCTTGACCATAGTACAAGGAGATAAGAATGGATCAATTCGCATTCTTCTACATGATAACTGCCAGTTGTACAAGCAGCATTTGTTGAAAAAGCTGTCTTTTTCTCCATTGGATGGTTTAAGATTCCTTGTCAAAGATCAAGTGATCATAGGTTTGTGGGTTCATTTCTGGGTCTTCAATTCTATTCCATTGTTCTACCTGTCTGTTCTGTACGAGTACCATGCAGTTTCTATCACAATTGCTCTGTACTACAGTTTAAGGTCAGGCATGGTGATTCTACCAGAGGTTCTTTTATCATTGAGAAGAGTTTTTGCTATCGTTGGTTTTTTGTTATTCCAGATGAATTTGCAAATTGCCCTTTCTAACTCAGTGAAGAATTGAGTGGAATTTTGATGGGGATTGCATTGAATCTCTCGATTGCCTTCAGCAAGATAGCCATTTTTACTATATTGATCCTGCCAATCCATGAGCATGGAAGATCTTTCCATCTTCTGAGACCTTTTTGATTTCTTTCTTCAGAGACTTAAAGTTCTTATCATACAGATCTTTCACTTCCTTAGTTAAAGTCACAACAAGGTATTTTATATTTTTAATGACTATTGTGAAGGGTGTTGTTTCCAGAATTTCTTTCTCAGCCTGTTTATCCTTTGTGTAGAGAAAGGTCACTCACTGATTTGTCTGAGTTAATTTTATATACAGCTAATTCAATGAAGCTGTTTAGCAGGTTGAGAAATTCTCTGGTGGAATTTTTAGGGTCACTTATATATACTATCATATTATCTGAAAATAGTGATATTTTGACTTCTTCCTTTCCAATTTGTATCCCCTTGATCTCCTTTTGTTGTCTAATTGCTCTGGCTAGGACTTCTAGTACTATATTGAATAGGTAGGGAGAAAGTAGGCAGCCATGTCTAGTCCCTGATTTTAATGGGATTGATTCCAGCTTGTCACCATTTTCTTTGATGTTGGCTAATGGTTTGCTGTATATTGCTTTTATTATGTTTAGGTATGGGCCTTGAATTCCTGATCTTTCCAAGACTTTTATCATGAAGGGGTGTTGGATTTTGTCAAATGATTTCTCAGCATGTAACGAGATGATCATGTGGTTTTTGTCTTTGAGTTTGTTTATAAAGTGGATTGGGTTGATAAATTTCTGCATATTAAACCATCCCTTCATCACTGGAATGAAGCCTACTTGATAATGATGAATGATTGTTTTCATGTGTTCTTAGATTCGGTTAGCACGAATTTTATTAAGTATTTTTGCATTGATATTCATAAGGGAATTTGGTCTGAAGTTCTCTATCTTTGTTGGGTCTTTATGTGGTTTAGGTGTCAGAGTAATTGTGGCTTCATAGAATGAATTGTGTAGAGTACCTTCTCTTTCTATTATGTGGAATAGTTTGAGAAGAACTAGAATTAGGTCTTCTTTGAAGGTCTGATAGAATTCTTCACTAAACCCATCTGTTCCTGGGCTTTTTTTAGTTGGGAGACTATTAATGACTGCTTCTATTTCTTTAGGGGATATGGGACTGTTTAAGTCGTTAATTTAATCCTGATTTAACTTTTGTACGTGTTATCTGTCTAGAAATTTGTCTATTTCATCCAGGTTTTCCAGTTTTTTTGCAGTAGGATCTGATGGTGTTTCTGACTTCCTCAGGTTCTGTTCTTATGTCTCCCTTTTCATTTCTGATTTTGTTAATTAGGATATTTTCCCTTTGCCCTGTAGTTACTCTGGCTAAGGGTTTATCTATCTTGTTGATTTTTCTCAAAGAACCAGCTCCTGGTTTGATTGATCCGTTGAATAGATCCTTTTGTTTCCACTTGGTTGATTTCAGCCAGAAGTTTGATTATTTCCTGCTGTATAGTCCTCTTGGGTGAATTTGCTTCCTTTTGTTCTAGAGCTTTTAGGTGTGCTGTCAAGCTGTGAGTATATGCTCTCTCTACTTTCTTTTTGGAGTCACTCGGAGCTATGAGTTTTCCGCATAGGAATGCTTTCATTGTGTCCCTTAAATTTGGGTATGTTCTTACTTCATTTTCATCAAATTCTAAAGTCTTTAATCTCTTTCTTTATTTCTTCATTGACCAAGGTATCATTGAGTAGAGTGTTCTTCAGCTTCCATGGGAATGTTGTCTTTTTATTATTTATGTTGTTATTGAAGATCAGCCTTAATCCATGGTGATCTGATAGGATGCATGGTATAATTTCAATATTTTTGTATCTGTTGAGGCCTGTTTTGTGACCAATTATATGGTTGATTTTGGAGAAGGTGCCATGAGGTGCTGAGGATAAGGTATATCCTTTTGTTTTAGGATAAATTGTTCTGTAGCTATTTGCTACATTCATTTCTTTCATAACTTATGTTAGTTTCAATGTGTCTCTGTTTAGTTTATGTTTCCAAGATCTGTCCATTAATGAGATTAGGGTGTTGAAATCTCCCACTATTATTTTGTGAGGTACAATATGTGCTTTGAGTTTTACTATAGTTTCTTTAAAGAATGTGGCTGCCCTTGCATTTGGAGCATAGATATTCAGAACTGAGTGTTCATCTTGGAAGCTTTTACCTTTGATCAGTATGAAGTGTCCCCTCCTTGTCTTTTTTATAACTTTGGGTGGGAAGTGGATTTTATTAGATATTAGAATGGCTGCTTTAGCTTGTTTCTTTGGAACACTTGCTTGTAAAATTGTTTTCCATCCTTTTACCCTGAGGTAGTGTCTTTTTTTTTTTTTTTAACCTGAGGTGGGTGTCTTGCAAGTTGCAAAAAGTTGGGTCCGGTTTATGTAGCCAGTCTGTTAGTCTATGTCTTTTTATTTTGGAATTGAGTCCATTGATATTAAGAGATAGTAAAAAAAAAAAAAAAAAAGTAATTGTTGCTTCCTGTTATTTTTGTTGGGATTTTTTTGAGTTGGAATTCTGTTCCTGGAGCTGTCTGTCTTCTTTTAGGTTTGTTGAAGGATTACTTTCTTTCTTTTTCTAGGGCATAGTTTCCATCTTTGTGTTGGTGTTTTTCCATTATTATCCACTGAAGGGCTGGATTCATGGAAAGTTATTATGTGAATTTAGTTTTGTTGTGGAATACTTTGGTTTATACTTATATGGTAATTGAGAGTTTTGCTAGGTGTAGTAGCCTGGGCTGGCATTTGTATTTTCTTAGGGTCTGTATAACATCTGTCCAGGATCTTCTGGATTTCATAGTCTCTGGTGAGAAATCTTGTGTAGTTCTAATAGGTCTGCCTTCGTATATGACTTGACTTTTTTCTCTTACTGCTATTAATATTCTATCTTTATTTAGTGCATTGGTTGTTCTGATTATTATGTGTTCGGAGGAATTTCTTTTCTGGTCCAGTCTATTTGGAGTTCTGTAGGCTTCTTTTATGTTCACGGGCATCTCTTTCTTTATGTTCAGGAAGTTTTCTTCTATAATTTTGTTGAAGACATTTGCTGGCTCTTTAAGTTGAAAATCTTCATTCTCATGTACTCCTATTATCTGTAGGTTTGGTCTTCCCATTGTATCATGGATTTCCTGGATGTTTTGAGTTTAGGATCTTTTTGCATTTTGCATTTTCTTAGTTGTGTCCATGTTATATTCTGTTGCTGATGCTCGCATCTCTGCTTTCAGATTTCATTCCTAGGGTTTCTATCTCCAGAGGTGTCTCCTTTTTGGTTTTCTTCATTGTTTCTACTTCCATTTTTAGATCTTGGATGGTTTTGTTCAAATTCATCAACTTCTTGGTTGTGTTTTCCTCTAGTCTTTTTTGTTTTGCTATTTTTATTAGGTATTTACTTCATTTACATTTCAAATGCTATCCCCAACGTACCCTATACCCTCACCCCCTGCTCCCCTACCCACCCACTCCCCCTTCTTGGCCCTGATGTTCCCCTGTACTGGGGCATATACTGTTTGCAAGACCAAGGGTCCTCTCTTCCCAATGATGGTTGGCTAGATAATCTTCTGCTACATATGCAGCTAGAGACATGAGCTCTGGGGTACTGGTTAGTTCATATTGCTGTTCCACCTATAAGGTTGCAGACCCCATCAGCTCCTTGGGTACTTTCTCTAGATCCTCTATTGGGGGTCCTGTGTTCCATCCCATAGCTGACTGTGAGCATCCACTTCTGTGTTTGACGGGCACTGGCATAGCCTCACAAGAGACTATATCAGGGTCCTTTCAGCAAAATCTTGCTGGCATATGCAATAGTGTCTGTGTTTGGTGGCTGATTATGGGATGGACCCCTGGGTGGGGCAGTTTCTGGATGGTCCAT
>NC_034613.1:100267330-100295338 GCF_900095145.1 Mus pahari | reverse complement strand
AAAATAAAGAAAAAAAAAAGAAACCCCATTAGAGGTGCTAGAGAAATAACCCATGGAACTGAAGGTGTCTGCAACCCTACAGGTGGAACAACAATATGAACTAATCAGTACCCCCAAGAGCTCGTGTCTCTAGCTGCATATATAGCAGAAGATGGCCTAGTCAGCCATCGTTGGGAAGAGAGACCCCTTCATCTTGCAAACTTTATATGCGGAATATAGGGGAACACCAGGGCCAAGAAATGGGAGTGGGTGGGCAGGGGACCAGGCTGGGGGGGGTATAGGGGACATTTGGGATAGCATTTGAAATGTAAATGAAGAAAATATCTAATAAAATAATTTAAAAAAAGAAACAAATTCTGTACCAAATGTTGAACTGTCCCTTTATGGAAGGAGTTCATTCTCAATCTGTTTGTAGTATGAATAATACATTGACATACATGATTGATGCTGTTTATTTCTGTAAAGTATTATTCAGTTCTCTGAATTAATGTTTTATATACTTAATATATAAAATATTATGTAATATTTTTATATTTTTGAATAACCAGTATAACTTAAATATAATATTCTCAAGTCTCAGCTAAGGATGATGGTTATCAATGAAAATTTATTACAGCAAAACATAAGGAATAAATCCAGTATATCTAACAATGCATTTTATCCTAGAAAATTACTGCAAGATTTTGATTGTAATCATGACATAAAGTATAAAAGTATTTAATAATGGAATACTAATGTTTTGGGAAGTATATTTGCTGGTTAGTTTTAACTTACAACCTGACAGATAAAAGAATGTCTGTTTAAAAGAGTCTTAATAAAAAATGTAGTCAAAAAAAACTAATTTCATTTACAAGAATCAGAGATATATATTATTATTCAGAAATGAATGCACTTTTATTCATGAGTTTGTTCAATGTGTGGCAATAGTCTCTTTGCAGAATTTAAAATTTACAATCAAGATACTCTCAAAATTGCTGTGCATGCCATTTGGCCCCATGAAATGGGGCCTATTTAGAAATAGTGCTTAAGAAAGACATAGGATTTCCAGTTAGTTAACTTTAAAATTGTATTATTTTCTATTCCTCAAAAAATCACATGTCATCCATTAACATGAACAGATACACACACACAAGGTATGTGTTTCAGGGTCTGAATGGATTTCTTGTCCTCAGCATGGGAAATTTGTACATGTAAGTTGTACTCCATATAGGGAAAATGAACAAACCTACTCTCTAAAGACAAAATATTTCTTGTATACAATTAAAACTGCAAAGACAATCAATCTTCAAACAAGCATTCAGTTGGATCTTTAACTGAAAACTGAAGAAAATGACTCATGCTCTTTTATAGAACTCTCAAATGTTTATACCATAACAACCCAGTACTTTTACATCCTATTCTACAGTAGTGTCTTGTTTTACTCAAAACAAAAAGGGAAAGAAAGTTATAAGAAATTGCATTCACAGAATAATTTACATTTGCATTTACAGAATAATAGTACTAGCTAGTTTTGGGAGTGATTTTCTTAAAGGAAAAGAAGCAAATATTTGGGAGAGAGAGAGAGAGAGAGAGAGAGAGAGAGAGAGAGAGAGAGAGAGATTCATTCCAGAGTCCTTACTTTGTGTCTTTGGATTTGTTCAAACATTTTATTTGTCTCAAGTTGAATATACTGGCTTAGCTAAGTCACTACAGAAAGTGATTTCTAAAACCCTTTTAGGCAGAGGCATAAAAGCTACCTCTGACTTCTCATAGATTTGTGTTTGCTTTAATGCATCAGTATCTACACTGAATATAGCTGAAATATCACCTGTATAAACTGAGTTGTGAACTCCTCTCGGGAAAAACGAACTATTATTTCCTTCTTGAAATGAAAGTCAAAATGAAACTAAAGTTTTTTAACAATATTTTTTTCTTAAACATTGTATCTTTATGTCTAAAAACTTATCACAATACAAACTTTCCTAACATTACCTGAAGGAGAAAATGAAAACATATATAAATATTTAAAATCATTATTCAGCATAAATTTCTCTAATTTTACCAATTTCTTGGGATACTAATTCCATCTGTATACTTTACTGACACATATCTCAGGTTTATAATTTTAAAAATATTTTTTCTTTATTCAATTGAAAAACAATGTTCTTAAGGTTGGTGATATAGCTCCATGTTAAAATATTTGCTTAATAAAGGAAAGGCCCTGTATTTAACCCACAGAATGCAGAAAAACATGAAGCAAAGAAAGAAAAATATCATTCTGTTGAAATATTTCTTACATTTAAACACAACTTCAGTTGTTTCTGTTATTGTTCTAATTTTGAATCTATGTCTCTAAAAATCTGTATATGTATTTAATCACTTTATAAATCATTAGCTTAAGTTTCTTTATTCATCACAATTTTTTCAGAGATCTTTGAATTTTATCTAAGATCCCAGACACAGGATATGAGTTGTAATTCTGTGAAAACCTGATGCAGGAATTAAGCAACTGAGAGCTGTTTAGAAATTCTTTTAATATAGCCTGAAATTAAGCATTATTAGTAAACATTCAAAACTGACAGAGGAGTTAAAACAGCTTGCATGTCTGACCGTTACTTCTTGCATTTAATATTGATGCCTTTAATTACACTGTCAGTATACTGAAAAGAATAGGCTCATTTCCCTTAGGATAAGACTAATTTCCTTCATCATTTAATCATACATTATTACCAATGCCTAACCACAATGCTATTGTAGTCCCCTCCCGTGCAACAGATAAGCTGTGTTAAGATGCATCACAACTAGTAAGTGATACCAAAGGAAGAAAAAAATGGAATAACATTAAAACAACAAATTATGTAGATTTCTTTTTTTACCTCAGAAGCAAACCTAAAACTAAATATATTATATGCATAACCTGTTGGTAGGACTTCCCAAAGGAAATTGCTCAATTTGGCTCCATATGCCCAAAATCAGTGGAATCATTTTCAATTTAAAAGATAATGATGCACAATTATTTATTATTGTTTAAACAGGCTATCAATATTCGTAGCATCATATGTTTTATTTATAATCACTGTGCAGAATTTAAAATATGCAAACACGTTTGTTTTTTGCATATTTTCTTTCTAAATGTCTCCTGAGTAATTATGCATGGGTAAAAAAATTGTACACAATAAGTCAAAGGAAAATACATCAGATTTGTACTTATACAGCTTGCGAGTTTTAACAAGGTATCTGATAGTCCCTTACTATAAATGGAAAGCTAGCTAGAGAGTAAACATGAAAAATAATACATTTACAGGTGAGCAATAGTTAGGAAAAAGAAAGAAAAAGAAAGGAAGAAAGGAAGGAAGGAAGGGAGAGAGAGAGGGAGAGAGAGAGAGAGAGAGAGAGAGAGAGAGAGAGAGAGAGAGCCAGTATAATTAAATTCCCAACAACCTAACANAGTTAGGAAAAAGAAAGAAAAAGAAAGGAAGAAAGGAAGGAAGGAAGGGAGAGAGAGAGAGAGAGAGAGAGAGAGAGAGAGAGAGAGAGAGAGAGAGAGCGAGCCAGTATAATTAAATTCCCAACAACCTAACAACCTACTGGCCAGTTTTCTCTCCCATGAAAAATTGTAAAGGTGCAGGTGGCAAGTCTTTAATGTACCAGAGTCCATACCTCTTTTTAAGGCATATATTTCACCAAATTTGCATTAAGACACTCACTATACATGCTGTATTAAATTCTGTTTCCAGGGAGAAATTGCTATTAATTCTACACCCTAAGCATTTTCTATACTTTACCTTTCATTCTCAATATGTGAAGAAAGTTTTGTCTGAAGTTAATGAAATGCCCATTTTCACAGAAAAAGTCTGGATGCCCTGCAAATATAATTATGCCAATATTATCAGAAGAAATCTAGTTTCTTCCAGTCTCAACGCCAGCAGCAGTCTCAATTCTTGTACTCACTAATGTGAAGAATTCAGACAGGGAGCCATAGTAAAATAAGCAGTCAAGAGTTTAATTAAAATAAGCAAGGGAGCAAGAATATATTCCTCAAAGAAAGAGCATGCTGAGACTTAGATCACAGCCACTTATTTATTTATTTGTTTGTTTGTTTGTTTATTTGTTTGTTTTTTATCTACAGTCTGCTTTAGGAACACTGAAGTGGCCTATCTGGAGTTGACCTTTAATTTTCTTTGTATGTCTTGACCACCTGTCAATTATCACAAGTATATTCAAGTCCTGTTTCAGAGCTTGTACATTTCTAGGGACCATGATCATCATATTTATGCTCTATTTTAGAATGCCTGTACTTAGTCTCACTATGAGCTAATGTGCCACCTTAAACCAATACAAATAATATTAACAATTGTAGAGTCATCCTAATTTTTAGGATGTTACATGAACTATCAGCTTATCAAGATTTTTATTATTAAATGACATTATTTTTTAATTACTTGCATTATTTATTTTTTTTACACTTCAGGTTTTATTCTCCTCCCTGTCTACCCTCTGACTGTTAAATGACATTTTTTTAGAAGCAGTTTGAATTCTGAGGTTCTTTTATGCATTTTTCTTTTAACTGACTAGATCCCAATGTCCATAAGTAACATGCCCAAACTATACTGGAATGTCTGATACTGATAAAAAGTATTCTCTCTCTCTTTCTCTCTCTCTCTCTCTCTCTCTCTCTCTCTCTCTCTCTCTCTCTCTCTCTCTTTGTGTGTGTGTGTATATATATGTGAGTGTGTGTGTGCATGCGTGTTTGATGTGTGTGTGTGTTAAAATACAATTTTAAAAAAGGGCTGAGTGAGGTAACCCAATCAGAAAAGAACACACATGTTATGCACTCCCTGATAAGTGGTTATTAGCCCAGAAACTTAGAATATCCAAGATACAATTTGCAAAACACATGAAAATCAAGAGAAAGGAAAATCAAAGTGTGGATACTTTGCTCCTTCTTAGAATGGGGAACAAAATACCCGTGGAAAGGAGTTACAGAGTCAAAATTTGGAGCTAAGACGAAAGGATGAACCATGCAGAGAACCATCTGGGAACCATCTGGGAATCCATCCCACATACAATCACTATTGCAACAACCAATCCCAGACACTATTGCATATGCCAGAAAGACTTTGCTGACAGGACCCCGATAAAGTTCTCTCTTGTGAGGCTATGCCAGTGCCTGGCAAACACAGAAGTGGATGCTCACAGTCAGCTATTGGATGGANCACAGGGCCCCCAATGGAGGAGCTAGAGAAAGTACCCAAGGAACTGAAGGGGTCTGCAACCCTATAGGTGGAACAACAGTATGAACTAACCAGTACCCCCAGAGCTTGTGTCTCTAGCTGCATATGTAGCAGAAGATAGCCTAGTTGGCCATCATTGGGAAGAGAGGCCCCTTGGTCTTGCAAACTTTATATGCCCCAGTACAGGGAAACACCATTGCCAGGAGTGGGTAGGTAGGGGAGCTGGCCGTGGCGAGGGAATAGGGGACTTTGGGGATAGCATTTGAAATGTAAATGAAGAAAATATCTAATGAAAAATTGAAAACAAAATTAGGGCATCAATTTTAAAGAGAGTAAGGAGTGGTATATGGGAGGGTTTGCAGTAATAAAGGAAAAAGGTAAATGATGTAATCAAATTTAAATTTCAGAAGCTAAAAAATGATTAAAAGTATCAAAATTTTCTTATATAAAATAATAGAATAAATATTTAATAAACATTAAGTCAAAAGTTGGTTAACTAAGATCCATTGAGATAATTTAAAACCCCCATTATAAAGGCAAATTATTACATAATTAATTATAATATTCATTTTTTTATGTATTTACTGACATAATATCTTACTTTGTTTACCAATGCTATCCTCTAACTTGTGATCCTATTATGTCCACATCAAAAAGGTTAGAATTATATGTATGCTCTGCAAAATCCAGCTTGAAAATTTACCTTTTTGAAGATGATTTTAGTAAGAACCACAATAAAATTTTCCTCATTTCCCATTTACTATTAAGGGATCTAGAAAGAGTTCTATGATCCTACAACTTCAAAATAGTTCATTACTCAGTCCATGTAGCCCTGGTCAGAATGTAATGATGATGACCTCTTCTAAACCCTTTTGGCTTTAATATGGTAAAAAACATACAAGAAGATAATAAACATTAATTATCTAATTTTTAAATTTTTCATTGAAACAATTGCTAAAGATATATTTATTTGCATTTTTATGTACATGAGCGTTTTGTTTGCATGCACACATATGAACTACATGAATGCCTTTGGCCTCCACAGGCCAAAAGAAGGTATCCTGTAACTGGAGTAATAGATGATTGTGAGCCACGCTGTAGGTGCTGCAAAACAAACCGTGGTCCTCTGAAAGGGCAGCCAATCCTTGTAATGGCTGAGTCCTTACTTCAGCCCCTTAAACAATTATTTAAAATAGCAGCGAGAACAGTGACTTGTTAATTGAATATTTTCAGCCAATTTCTAAGTTTCACGGAAGTCAAGTATTTTTCATCTTCTACATTAGCATATGCATGTATGATTGTATACCCACATATGTGCATCTGACAAGGGCACTGGGAAACATTACATGGCTGCTTTACATCATTTCTACCTAATCAGTTTTTTAAATTTAATTAATTAATTAATTAATTTACATTCCAAATGATCTCACCCAACCTGGTCCTCCTTCGAAAAGTTTCTTCTTCCACCCTGACCCCCTCTGTATCTGCAGAGTTAGGCACATCCACTTCCACTGGGGCCAGGCAAGGCAGCTCTCTGCTACATAAGCTCAGGGCAACCTGTGTATGCTCTTCGGTTGGTGGTTCAGAACTAGAGAAACACTTAAAGAAATGTTCAACATCCGTGGTAATCAGGGAAATTCAAATAAAAATGACTCAGAGACTCTACCTTACAACAATCAGAATGGCTAAAATCAAAACCTCAAGTGACAGCAATTGCTGGTTAGGATGTGGAGAAGAGGAACACCATCATTGCTGGTGGGATTTCAAGATATTAAAACCACTCTGGAAATCAATCTGGCTTTTTTTTCCTCAGAAAACTGAAAATATTTCTATTTGAAGACCTAGCTATACTGCTCCTGGGCATATACCCAAAAGATGATCCACCATACCCAAGAATAAGGAGTGTGCTCTGATAAGTTCATAGCAGTTTTATTCATAATAGCCAGAAACTGGAAACAGTTTCACCTTATCTTTTGAGAGAGGGTGTTTCTGAATCTGGTGATCACTGATTTGGTTAGACTGGCAATCCAGCAAGCCACTGGGAACCTCCTGTTGACACCTGTGTAGGACTGAGATTTTAGGATTGAGTTGCTCACTCAGATTTTTACATGACTACAAGGGCTCTGAATTCTGGCTCTCATACATGCTCAATAAGCACTTTGCTCTGGAGCCACATTCCCAGAACTCACTTTTATGTTATGATATTGTAAATAAATTTGGAATATATATAAAACATCTTATCAACATATTTATTTGATATAAATGTAGTACTTATATAATTTTTTGATGGTTCCCATGTTCTCTCTCTCTCTCTCTCTCTCTCTATATATATATATATATATATATATATATATACATTTGAAAACAGCCCCCAGAGGAGAATCCACTCCCAGCTGCTATAGCATGATCTTAGAATCAGGGGTGAGTAGAACACAACATCTAATCTGACACCACAGGGAGTAACTGGGAATAGCAGGATCCACGGACATAGGAAGCCCTCCTGACCAGTGGCTCAGGTTCCTTCCAGTCTACACAGGTTTAGCTTGGACACAAAATCAGCAGCCAGTTCCACATTCCCCAGAGGAGGCTCCAAACCCAGGCCCTCTAGCACCACCAGGATCACAGAATCCCAGGAGCTTGGTCACACCAGGATCTCAGGGTCTCAGCGGCAGCTTGACTCCCAGGAACTCTGACACACCCAGAAACTCAGGATCACAGGATCCTGGAATCATAGGATCACAGAGACAGGTGGATTCTGAGGAGTTCTGACTCAAACAAGATTACAGGAAGGACAGGCTACGGTCAGATATAGTGAGGGCAGGGAACACTAGAGAAAATCAGATGGCAGGAGGCAAGCATAAGAACATAAGCAACAGAAACCAAGGTTACTTGGCATCATCAGAGCCCAATTTTCCCACCATAGCATGTACTGGCTACACCATCACCCCAGAAAAGCAAGACTCAGATCTAAAGTCACTTCTCATGACAAGGATAGATGACTTTAAGAAGGACATAAAAAATTCCCTTAAAGAGTTACAGGAGAACAAAGGTAAACAAGTAAAAGCCTTTAAAGAGGAAACAGAAAAATCCCTTAAAGAGTTACAGGAAAACACAATGAAACAGGTGAAAGGAATGAATAAAACCATCAAGGATCTAATAATGGAAATAGAAACAATAAAGAAATCATAAAAGGAGACAACCCTGGAATTAGAAAACGTATGAAAGAGATCAGGAGTCATAGATAAAAAGCATCACCAACACAATAAAAGACATAGAAGAAATACTCTCAGGGGCAGAAGATATATTAGAAAATATTGACACAACAGCCAAAGAAAATGCAAAATGCAAAAGGCTCCTAACCCCAAATATCCAGGAAATCCAGAACAGAATGAGAAGACCAAACCTAAGGATAATAGCTATAGATGAGAACAAAGATTCCCAACTTAAATGGCCAGTAAATATCTTCACCACTATTATAGAAGAAAACTTCCCTAACTGAAAGAAAGGGATAACCATGAAAATACAAGAAGTCTCCAGAACTCCAAATAGATGACCAGAAAAGAAATTCCTTCTGTCACATAATAATCACAACACCAAATGTACAAAACAAAGAAAGAATATTAAAAGCAGTAAGGGAAAAAGGTCAAGTAGCATATAAAGGCAGACCTGTCAGAATTACACCTGACTTCTCCCCAGAGACTATGAAACCCAGAAGATCCTGGGCAGATGTCATACAGAACCTAAGAGAACACAAATGCCAGCCCAGGCTATTATACCCAGCAAAACTCTCAATTACCATAGATGGAGAAACCAAGGTATTCTAAGACAAAACCATATTTGCAGAGTATCTTGCCACAAATTCAGCCCAACAAAAATAATAAATGGAAAACACCAACACAAGGAAGGAAAGTATACCCTAGAAAAAGCAAGATAGTAATTTTCCAACAAATTCAAAATAAAAGAGACACACAAACATATTGCCACCTCTAACAACAAAAAAAGTGGAAGTAACCAACACTTTCCCTTAATATCTCTTAACATGGATGAACTCAATTCCCTAATAAAAGGACATAGACTAATTGACTGGATATGTATGCAGGACCCAACATTTTGCTGCATACAGGAAACGTTCCTAAGTGACAGAGATACTACCTCATATTAAAAGTTTGGAATATAATTTTCCAAGCAAGTGATCCCAGGAAACAAGCCTGAGTAGCCATTCTAATATCAAATAAAATCAACTTTCAACCAAAAGTTATCAAAAAGGATAAAGAAGGACACTTCGTACTGGTTAAAGGAAAAATTTACCAAGATGATCTCTCGATGCTTCAAATGAAAGGACACCCACATTCAGAAAGGAAACTTTATTAAAGCTCAAAGCACACATTGCATACCAAACAATAATAGTGGGAGACTTTAACAGCCCACTCTCAGCAATAGACATATTGAATCAGAAACTGAACAGTTACAGTGAAACTAACAGAAGTCATGAATCTAATAGATCTAACAGATATTTATAGAACATTTCACCCAAAAGAAAAAGAATGTACTTTCTTCTAAGCACCCTTCTCCAAAATTGACCATATAATTGGCTACAAAACAGGCCTGAACAGATATAAGACTTATAATCACATGCAACCTATCAAATCACCACAAACTAAGGCTGGTCTTAAACTCCAACAAAAACAACAGAAAGCACACATACACATAGGAACAGCGCTCGACTCAATGATAACTTTGTCAAAGAAGAAATAAAGAATGAAATTAAAGACATTTTAGAATTTAAGGGAAATCAAGACACATCATACCAAAATTTATGGAACACAATGAAAGCAGTCGAAAGAGGAAAACTCATAGTTCTAAGTGCCTCCAAAAAGAAACTGGAGTGAGCTTACACTAGCAGGTTGACAGCAGACCTGAAAGATCTAGAGTAAAAAGAAGGAAATACACCCAAAAGGAGTAGACAGCAGGAAATAATCAAACTCAGGATGGAAATCAACCAAATAAAAATAAAAAGAACTATACAAAGAATCAAACAAACCAGGAGCTGGTTCTTTGAGAAAGTCAACATGATAGATAAACCCTTAGCCAGACTAACCAGAGGGCACAGAGACAGTATCCAAATTAATAAAGTCAGAAATGAAAAGAGAGACAATGCAATGGAAAACGTGAAAATTCAAAGAATCATCAGATCCTACTACAAAAGTTTATACTCAACTAAGTTGGAAGATCTGGATGAAAAGGACAATTTTGTAGACACATAAAAGGTGCCAAAATTAGAATCAGATAAACAATCTTAACAGTCCCACAACCCCTAAAGAAATAGAAGCAGTCATTAATAGTTTCTCAACCAAAAAAGCACAGAAACAGAGGGGTTTAGTGGAGAATTCTATCAGTCCTTTAAAGAAGACCTAACATCAATACTCTTAAAATGATTCCACCAAACAGAAACAAAACGTACTCTACCCAATTCATTCTATGAAGCCACAATTATGCTTATACCTAAACCACACAAAGACCAAAGAAAGAATTGAAAACTTCAGACCAATCTCCCTTATGAGCATCTAGGCAAAAAACTTAATAAAATTCTTGCCAACCTAATCCAAGAACACATCAAAACGATCATTCACCACGATCAAGTAGGCTTCATCCCAGGAGTGCAGGGATGGTTCATTATATGGAAATCCATAAATGTAATCCACTACATAAAGAAACTCAAAGAAAAAAAAACAGAATATCATTTCATTAGATGCTGAAAAATCATTTGACAAAATTCAGCATCCCTTCATGTTAAAAGTCTTGGAAAGATCAGGAATTCAAGGCCCATACCTAAACATAGTAACAGCAATATACAGCAAACCAGTTGCCAACATTAAACTAAATGGAAAGAACCTTGAAGCAATCCCCATAAAATTAGAGACTAAACAAGGCTGCCTACTCTCTCCCTATCTATTTACAATAGTATTTGAATTTCTAACTATGGCACTTAGAAAACAAAAGAAGTCAAAAGGATACAAATTGTAAAGGAAGAAGTAAAATTATCATTATCTGCAGATGATGATAGCATACTTAAGTGACCCCAAAAAATTCCTCCAGAGAACTAAATCTGATAAACAACTTCAGCCAAGAGGCTGGATATAAAATTAACTCAAACAAATCAGTAGCTTTCCTCTATTAAACAGAATGAGAAAGAAATTAGGTAAATGACACCCTTCACAATAGTCAAATAATATTACATACCTTGCTGTAACTCTAATCAAGGAAGTGAAAGGTCTGTATGACAAGAAATTCAAGTCTATGAAGAAAGAAATCAAAGATCTCAGATGTTGGAAAGATCTCCCATTCTCATAGACTGGCAGGATTAATATAGAAAAAATGGCCATCTTGCTGAAAGCTACAGATTTAATGCAATCCCCCCAAAAGTTCCAAATCAATTCTTCATAGAGTTAAAAAGAGCAATTTGCAAATTCATTTGGAATAACAAAAGCCCAGGATAGTGAAAACTTTTCTCAACAACAAAAGAACTTATAGGGGACTCATAGTCTCAAACCTCAAGCTGTATTACTGAGCAAAAGATTATAAAAACTGCATGGTATTGGTACAGAGACAGGCAGGTACATCAATGGAATAGAATTGAAGTTCCAGAAATTAACCCATACACATATGGTCACTTGATCTTTGACAAAGGAGCTAAACCCATGCAGTAGAAAAAAAGCCAGCATTTTCAACAAATGGTGCTTGTTCAACTGGACTTCAGCATGTAAAAAAATGTAAATTAATCCATTCTTATGTCCTTCTAAAACGCTCAAGTTCAACTGGGTCAAGAACCTCCACATAAAACCAGAGACACTGAAACTTAACGAGGAGAAAGTGGGAAAGAGTCTCGAACACATGGGCACATAGGAAAAATTCCTTAACATATCGCCAATGGCTTATACTATAAGATCAAGGATGGAGAAATGGGACCCCATAAAATTACAAAGCTTGGTGAAGATCTTTACCAATCATGAATCTGATAGAGGGCTATTATCCAATAAATTCATAGAACTCAAGAAGTTAGACATTATGTGGAAATGATCTTTATTACTATTTGGTATGATCAAACATAAATTGTTTAATGAGCTGCATTTCTTCTGTATTAAAATTTAGTAAAACTATAAGACAAATTTCATTAAGTTGTGCTTTTAACAAAACAATGACAATGAAGTATCTTAAATCAATAAAGCTCATAAAATACAGAAAGTATCAATGAAAACACATGTCATATGTGCCTTTTGATTAATGTACATCTAGCCATGTTATTTAAACGAGAAAAAACTTATAGTTCTAAAATATTACAATGAAGATCTCTAATGAAAATAAATTTTGATTAGCCATAACTGTAATCAAGTAAATATCTTTATCTGTTAATTGGATGTTAATTTAGTGGACATCTATTTTTATAAACTAAATTTTTATTCATCATTTTGTATTGTAGCTATGGAAAACGTGATTTGTTTCTACAGTCTTGGTAACATGATTGTTTAAGTAATACTCTTATTTCATTCTGATTTGTGGTTATTTCTTTTCACATATTTTTGTGCTAGTGATAATGCTAATGAAACAGATTTTTCATGAAAACTGTCATGAAGAGTTCAACACGTCCATATGAAACAAACAAACAAAAACCAATTACACTCTTAGCTCAGAAATCACATCTCATCATAAGAGCTATAGCATTAAATTAAAACCTCCGAAATAATGAAGCAGCTAATAAATGGCTAGTTATTTGAACCAAGGATAATGATTTTTTTTCATGATGAGATCAGAAAGTTAATTTAATTCATCATATCTATATCCTAAGGTTCACATGTTTGATTGGAGATGTGACAAGTAAAATTGCACATGGATTTTACATAAAAAATGTTTATGTACTTCAAATTCATAGTTTAGAGAAACATCATCCTTTCATAATGGAAAACAAACCAACTTGACATTCAGAGAGTAAACAAAACAACTGATTCGGTGTGCTATTTTAACATACTCTGAGTGTTCACATGTTAGTTCAGTAGGAAATGTAAAAGTTTACATCTATACTGGGTTAAATCATTACCATTCACTTTATAACTAACAACATGGCACACCAGGAAATAGCACACACTGGAAACATCTCTGCCTTTTATCTGGCTTTTTCCCAGAAAGAGTTATTAGTATAAGGTCTATGTATGGTTGTTGGGTTAATAACAAAAGAAGCATGTTGGAATGGGGTGGTTGTACTTTTCAAGGTAGCCCCTTCCCTTAAGTCAAGGCTATATTGGTCTGGTGTCATTAACAAAGTATAGCTTATCATCCATCTGTTACAGCTCACTCTGCATTTCTAACATCTACTTTTAAAATGTTTCCTAGGAATGTTGAGAATTACTCTTTTATAGACATCTCGTCAATCTGGAAGACTGCTGTTTAAAAACCTAGCCCTTAGCAATCAAATCTCCCCATGAAAATCCTTTTGTGTGCAAGTACAGACACAGTGCAGGCTGTGTGAGGGGGTGGGGGGTGGAGGAGTGGTACATCTAAGTAGGGAGAATACATATCCAAAGGAGAATGAGAGGGCTGTAAGAAAATACCAAGATGTTAACTTCTAAAGGTGGCAAAAATTATTCCGGAGAGAACTCCTCTCTCTCCTTCTCCAATTCTGCTATGAGAGGGTGAGGGAAAGCTTTCTTCCCTGTGAATTCTGATCCGGATCACAATTAGACACCCGCTCCCTGCCATGAGTCGTGAAATGTTATCCTGAACAAACATATGTGGTTGTGAAGCACATATCGCAGACGACAGGGAGTCTATTTTCTCACATGGCAGTGCCAAACACTGCTTGAGATGTGCAAAGTCATTTACGCAGCTCAAACGTGGCTGTGTTCATCTCTACATCTCGTGATGACGATCAGCATCATTCAGAGGAGTGAAGCAGGTAACAGTGTTAAGAATTGTACTCTTTTCTTTATGCAAAATTTCAGCCAAATTCTATGGAAATACTTTGGTTGAAGCTATCTTCCTCCTTTTAGGCAAATTGCTCTTAACCTATTTTAATGTTTTTCCTCTTGGTTTTTCCTTTGCTACTCATAGCTGTTTCTGAATAGTACACATACCAGAGTTAACATAAGCAACTGGAATATGATATGTTGATATCGTATTTATACTTAGGCATGATTAAAAATTAAAATAAGTGATACACTAGCCTTGTAATTATCAGTTATATATAATATGCTGTTGAGATTCATTATTGCTGTTTTCCTAAACAGTTTTTTCATTTTCTTTAAATATCCTACACTTCATATATGCTAACATTTGCTTTCAAGTGCATTTATCTGTTGCAGACACTCATATTTCATTTTAAACTTCTAGAGCATTAGCATTTCCTCCAATAAGTAAAGTATGACACACTGAAGACAAAGACTCAAGTTATAAAAGAAGATCATCCATGACTTATTAAAAATTACATGCACATCAAATATTTTCCACTCCAATTTATTTTTCATTGAAGTTATTTGAAAACAGAAAAAAACATGAAATGTTTAAATCACGATGAATTCAGGACACTACCAACGGTCAGCAGATGGAGCTATTCTGTAGCATACACTTACTGATTTTCAATAAGGAATACAGACTAAAAATTAATATTTTAACTTCATGCCTGTTTGATAAGAGAATAATAAAATATACCTTTAAAAACCTAGTCTTCCTGTAATTGTAATCAGTTTTTAGTGTAGAAGTCTGGCTGTGACAACCCCAGTCAGCCAGGTTCATCTTCTTGTATTCGATGTTTTAATTAAGAGAACAAGTAATAGTGAAAAGAGGGAAAGGAGAAATTTTCAGTGCAACCACACAGAGAAAGAAAAGAGATTAAGAGGTTCACTGACTTCACATCTGCTTTTGGGGCACAGACATAAAGTACATGTTTTTAAAAAGACAGGAATTTGGAAACGGATAAAGGGTATGCTTTGTTAAGCAGTCCTGGCCTAGCCATGGTCAATCTGTTCAAGGTAAAGGGTCCAGAAGAAGTAGTCCTGATCAAGGAAACAGGGGAATATTCCTTTTTCTCCAGGGTGCCATCTCACCTCATGAATAGGGGTCCTTATCTGGGGTATAGTCTATGTTGCAAGGTTCTGTGGGTTCCAGAATTCAAAGTAACTCATGAGAAAAGGTTAAGGGCAATTCCTAATATCTGTGTTTTCAGCCAAAGTAAATGAGAGAAACACATTGTGAAGGCAAAGAGAATACAGTTTTTATTCTGGTTTTTGCTTTGTTGAAGATCCAAATGAGAACGCAATTATCTTTGGTAAAAGCAGCTTTGAAATGCCTGTTGCAAAGAAGTCACTAGATATGTACTCACTGATATTAGCGGATATTAGCCCAGAAACTTGGAATATCCAAGACACATTATGGAAAACAGAAGAAAATCAAGAAGGATGAACATTTGTGGATACTTCATTCCTCCTTAGAATGAGGAACATAACCCCCATGAAAAATTATAGGTACAGCGACAAAGTTTGGAGCTGGGATGAAGGGATGGACTATCCAGAGAGGACCCCATTCGGAGTCCATCCCATCATCAGCCACCCTGCTTGTGGACGTTGTACATCGTGGTGCGGAGCCTAGTGCGCACCACGATGTACAACGTCCACAAGAAAAAGAAATGCCTGTTGCATAATTTGGGCCACTAGGCCATTTATATTTTCTTCCCAAAAGGTTTCAGTAAACACACCAAAATATTAGAAAAAAAACTTACATAATTAATAAGCATAATAGAAATGTGCAAGAAATTATTGGAATGTTTAACTGAAAAAAATATGCTGTACAGAATTTGTGTAATGGAAAATGCCACATATCTAATTCTATTCAGGTACAGAATTATAATAGAAGCAAGGAAACACCCTTTAGCAATGTTACATGCAATAAACACAAACATATGTTCTTTGATTTTGGGGCTTTATGAAATTTACAGATTGATTTTCAATAAAAAAAACCTTTAAAGATCAAAGTTGCTGAATTACAAGGCAACAAAAGGGAATGATATAACATTTTCTAGGTGCAACATTTGCTCTGTCACTCAAGACTGCAAACATCTCTTTTTACTGAGTGATACTGGCTTAAAAGGTATTTGGGAGGGTTAATTCTAATTTTCACCTCTTGTTAGTGTTCTTCAACCTTGATTCTGCTCTCATTTTTTGGTTTTGCATTAGCAGGCAACTCACACATTTGTTTAGAGGAATAGTCAAAAAATCTGTCATAGCCTTTGTTTTATGCTGACTGATTTTCTTGATCCTCAATTATTGATTCATTAGTATAGTTTAAAGAACAGTCATTTTTCTCTTTCCTTGCTTCCCTTAAGTTTTCAGGTTTAGCCTGGGGTAAAATCCTATCTCTTATTTATTGAAAAGAGCAGTGATAATAAAATACACACTTAAAAGCTACTGTTGCTTTAAAGCATCTAATTCTTATTGTTCCTGGAAGGTAGAATAGCTGTAGGACAGAACCTGACATCTTCAGTACAATTTTGTATCTGTCTGTCTCCTATATTTTGAAAGAAGACACACTGATAGGTCACAGGTTTTAACTTTTCCCTTTGATACAACTCAGGTTCTCAGAACAGCTGGACCTCTCAGTGATGACCACCCCAATGAAGAAGACTATTATCCATAGAAGTGAGTTAGTAACAGACAGAAAATCCTTAAATCCAGCCTACTCTCCTCAGCAATAGAATGTCTTTGGACCAGTTGTAAGAGTGGAACTGAGAGGATCAAGAGACCATAACTTGGTCAGTATTATTTTCTTTTCTGCTTTCCTGACCCTTACTCCATTTAAGCCTATAGGTTTTGTCAGTATCCTGAAAATGATCCTGTGATAACTGGGTTGTTTATCTGTTCCAGGCTAAATAAATCTCCTCTCTCTATTCCACACAGTTCCCCATCTCTTTAACTGGCAAATTGGGATAGGACCTAGGTCTACCCTACTGGAGATGCCAGAGACTTTTCCTTGAAAATCACTTGCTGCACTAATATGGGTTATTATTAGAAGCCACAAACTTTTGCTTCACATAATTTTATTTGTTCACTCAAAAAATAACTTATTAAAGGTTTTTTATGTGACAGGCACTGTGTTTTACATACAATATTGGAATTACATAGAATTAATAGTCTATTGAATATGTTCATTTCTTGCCGTTCCTTTCTGTAAATAGCGCATTATCACATAAAACAATGTTTTATTCTATTTTTTATGTTGTTGTTTTAGATTGTGCCTAGCTCCATGTGACTTCAGTTTACAAGTAGCTTTGAATTCCACTTTGAGGATGAAGCATAGCTCTATACCTATGTAAACATTTGAATAAACACCAAGTTTCCAGCACCACCATAAGTGATCAATTCGAGGAGTATAAATGGCAACAATGTACAAATTTAACCAGGAAAAATGCAATATTAAAATTAATCAAAAAATTATGGGCCTGAGAATTATATGACATACCAAACTGAGGTAAGAGTATATATAAATCATTCACCTCAACTATCTAAGAAAAGAAGGAAGCCATCTAACACTCTGGTAGAAACAGTCCAACTAAACTGTTATCTTCCCATATAGTGTGTGTATCAATGGAAGAACTTAAAGACCACTCCCTACTCTCCAACGAATTCACCTGGGTTTGTCATCACTGTTTATGTTTCCTACAGAAATTTCTATCTGGATAAAAATTCTTCCATTTTTCATCTGAATATTGTACAGCCCTTTGTTTCTTACATATTTCTATTGCTGTTGTTTTGATATTTTGAGACAGTATCTCAATATGTGGACTTGGCTAACTTAAACTCACTATGTAGATGTGTTTGTCCTTCAATTCATAGAGATATGACTTCATCTGCTTCTAGTGTACCACCAATCACTACTCATAGACCTTGTATCTGTAGCTTCCACAGTAATTTGCTTCTGCAAATAAAGTCTGACCCTGAAGTCCAAGTCTACAGCAATGACAACATCAATAACTCCAGCAAACCTATTGACTTCCTTCATTATGATATACCTATAGAGACACTTGTGCATTTACCAGCTTATACCATTCAGGCTTTTGGAAAATTCTTGACATCATCTAGGTCCTCTTCAACCCTTTGTTTCGATTTTAGATTGTGCAATATGTAAACACACACACACTCTCTCTCTCTCTCTCTCTCTCTCTCTCTCTCTCTCTCTCACACACACACACACACACACACACACACACACACACATAAAGATATACTCCCTATATGATGTGTAATATGCTAAGACCCAATATCAGTAATTAATAATGGACTGAAAGAAGCCGTATGTTCTCTCATATGTGTCTATCAAGGAAGCTATGTGTCTATCAAGGAAAGCAAGCCTACTTAGCAAACTGTAGTCAATGAATACATCAGACCTAGTAAATTTATTGTTATTCAAATAAGCAAAATTTTAGAATGACAAATCCCTATTCACCTCTATTTTAGGCAACATCCTAATGACAACTTTGTGCCAATTAATTCTCTTTTTTTTAAACACAGAAACTATACTTTTAAATAAAGTTTTTTAGTGAGGATCAGATGTGTTAATAATGCATAACATAAGGGATGTTGAAGATAGCAGGGGCACGATTTCTGCTCCTGTACATTAAGTGTTCCAGAGGCCTTGCTATCTTTAATGCGTATCTCTTAAGATCTCTCCAGGACACAAAATTCAGTTGGCTGATAAAGAAATGGATACAATATAGATCTGTGAACCATGCTTCAGGGTAATTTATATCATTATTTTCTATGTTCTTCTGAAAAATTAAACCACAAGGTCTCAATTAAAAGTAAAATAATGGGGAATACAGTCCGAAAATTGATAGTCAGTGACTATCCAAAGGTCATGAACACAAGAAAACTACTATAGGGTTGCTTTGAAGTTAGTCATTATGAATATTAGCCAACTTTGATTACTGTATAAAAAGGACTGTGGGAAGTAATTATATTTGGTCCTTTAAAATAACTTTACAAGATTGTTGTCATTCAAAATTTATTTCAGAGTTAGTGACTTGTTCTGAATGTTCTTTTTCCTACAAGGGTTATTCATTTTTCACTGAAAATAATATATCTAAAGCACAGTTTCCCTACCTCGACTACTCCTACCTCTCCTTCCACTTCCCCTCTCCTTCAGATGAACTCTTGTTGAGACAAGAGACAAACTGGACAAAATAAGAAATGTTAAGACAAGGCAAAGCCTTCATTTTGATACAGGATAAAGCAACCCAATATGAGGAAAATAGGCTTAAGAACATGAAAAAGAATGAGAGACACTCTCACTCCCACTGGGAGAAGTCCCACCAAAACACCCAACTAGCAGTCATAACATATAGGCAGAGGAACGACTGCACATTTATGCAGGACTCTGGCTTTCCACTTAAGACGTCGTCAACCCATGTTATCCCTACTTAAATGATTTGGTGAGCCATGTACTCCTGTTGTCCTCTATCCACTCTGACTCTCTTTTTTTAAATTAGGTATTTTCTTCATTTACATTTCAAATGCTATCCCGAAAGTCCCCTATACCCCCCCCCGCGCCTGGCTGCCCAACCCACACACGCCCTCCTCCTGGCCCTGGCATTACACTGTACTGAATCATATGATCTTCATAAGACCAAGGGCCTTTCCTCCCAATGTTGGCCTACTAGGCCATCTTCTGCTACATTTGCAGCTAGAGGCATGAGCTCTGGGGTACTGGTTAGTTCATACTATTGTTACTCCTATAGGGTTGAAGACGCCTTTAGCTCCTTGGATAGAGAAGACCCCATTCTCTAGCTCCTCCAGCCCTGTGTTCCATCCAGTAGATGACTGTGAGCATCCACTTCTATATTTGCCAGGCACTTGGCATAGCCTCACAAGAGACAGGTATATCAGGGTCCTGTTAGCAAAATCTTGCTGGTGTATGCAATAGTGTCTGAGTTTAGTGGCTGTTATGGGACGGATCGCCGGGTGGGGCAATATCTAGATGGTCCTTCCTTCTGTCTCAACTCCAAACTTTGTCTCTGTAACACCTTCCATTGGTATTTTGTTCCCCATTCTAAGGAGGAATGGAGTACCCAGACTTTGGTTCTCCTTCTTCTTCAGTTTCATGTGTTTTGCAGATTGTATCTTGGGTATTCTAAGATTCTACATTACCACAAGAAGTCATGGTCTTTGAATCCCATAACCACCAAGGGAAATATCCGGAGAAGACATACACATTTACAGAAACAAACACTTGCAGGTATCAGTTAAAACGTTCCTTCCTTAGCAAACAATATCTCTGGTTTGACCATATAGTTGTGTAATCATTTCCTAGGGCATTTTCTTGCAAGTGTTTGCCTTCTCCAGATGAGAGGAAGTGACTTTAAAAAGTGAGACCAACTTAATACACTTAATGATTTCAGAAGCAACACTTTAACTCATTTTATTCTTTCACAATTCTATACCTTTCTAGTCAAGAATATGTGTCATTTTATTTGCTAATACATACAAGTAAAAAGTGAGGACAATAGAAAATGAAATCTTTAAGTAAGTGTTATGTCTTATTTTCTATTTTAAAATTACTTTACCTGATATACTACATGTGACAAAGTCAGATTGTTATGATATTAGATAATAATTCTATCATTTTTTAAACCAGGAAGCTTATATGTATCTTAGAAAGTTTGTAGGAATGGTTTTCAAACTGCATACACATGACTCAAGCACCTACAAATATATATATTCACTTAAACATAAAAAATAAGGAATGGGAGCTGGTGAGATGGCTCAGTGGGTAAGAGCACCCGACTGCTCTTCCAAAGGTCCGGAGTTCAAATCCCAGCAACCACATGGTGGCTCACAACCATCCGTAACAAGATCTGACGCCCTCTTCTGGAGTGTCTGAAGACAGCTACAGTGTGCTTACATATAATAAATAAATAAATAAATCTTAAAAAAAAAAAATAAGGAATGAACCTACCTGAATACTTCTATCTTTTTTTTGTAATTTTGAAAACTACAATCAAGTAGGATTTATTTTAAGAAATGAATTTAGCCACTAAAAAATGATTGCTGTTGGGAAGCATTTCACACTAGTAAAGGAGGAAAGGGTAGTTACTATTGAATATTTTCTTTAATCACTTTTTCTAATTGTATAGAGGTTATAATTAAGTTCATAGTCACTAAGTAGTTTTAAAAGGTAGTCTTTGTGACCCTTCTGTTTTTATGCTTTCAAATAACTTGACAAATTATTTCATTCAAATCATATTTTCCAAAACACACTGTTCTGTGCTAGTTGTCTTTAAATTTTTTCATACCATTTTAGAAACACATCTGAGGGCATGGATTTGATGTCATCTAGGCCTGATAGAGCAAATGATGAAGCAAAATTGTAGAAGTTGTCCCATGTTTTCTGTGTGAATTGAGTGACTGAGTAAACTGATAACACAGGAACACTGCCGACAGGAGTCTACTAAACCAACCTGTCTAATATTGCACTGAAATTCAAATCTGAACAAGGGATGGGTTCACAAGGATTTCATATCTTCAAAAAATTCCTTCTCCAGCCTCCTTCAACTCCAACCAGGTACCGATATATGGTCAGTGCCCTTGGTACCTTCACTCAGTCAGCAGGTATATGAGGCCAGAAACCAGGGAATTTGAAACCATTGTCCTAATAGAATCTCAAGACCCTTGAAGAATTTGCAGAATCAGTGGGTCTCTCCACTACAGAGCAACAGGGCCAACTCAAAATCATTCTGGCTAAATTTATCTTATTGTTATAATTTAAGTGTAAGTATTAGATTATATGATAGAATATATGAAACATTTTAATATATGCATTGATTTCACTTGCATAAATAATCAGTATACATGCAGTCTGATACAATGTGATGGAAAACTCTACATAGCTCTACACTGCCATATCAAATAAGGTAGCTAAAGTGCCTCATCTTATAAGTCAACTATCATATTGAATCTACCATCTCTGCTGGTTGGATTAACTTTTCCTCTAGAGAAACTAAAACCAATATTCATCTCAGTTGGATACCACCAACAAAACAAAAAACAATTTCTACATAGTACAACTTGCTGAGGCCACTGAGTTTGTTTGTTTGTTTGTTGTATGAAGTGTTACAGGAATATTGATGATGCTCAAACAACTGCAAAGCCCTACTCTAAAATGGAGGATGACTTCATGGAAAACTATTTTACTGAGTCCTTCTTTCAATTAAGAACTCATATCATACAAAATCTAACATCTCCAAAGACCACTTAAAGCTGAGGCAGGGTGTGTAGGACATTGTAACATCTTGAATTCCATATAAGAGGATTTTGACCTCTTTCATTCAACGGAATGTGTTAATTCTACTATCAATATCATATACCTAGCCATTGGTTTTTTTCTTCATTTTTTAATTCTCATTTGGAATACTACTGTTACTAGTCAATAATTAGCTTTTATTGAAATGGAGATGTATTTAAAGCACTCTGTTTTAACATTTATATTCTTGGAATTATAAAGAAAAATACATTTAAAGAAACAGGAAAAAGTGCATTATTATTTCACATTTGACTAGTGATTCTATTTAAAGCAAATACAGGGTTTTGCTTGTTTGATGGATTGATTTTGTTTGTTTGCAGTCATTTCACTCAGGTCTGGCTGGTTTGGAACTCAACAGGTAGCCCAGGCTCACCTTGAACTCAGACTCGAAATGGAACATATTTTCAGAAACATAAATAATCTCAGGAAGAATAACTTGAGATTTGTAAATAACCAAAACTGACTTTAAAGGCTGTAAGAACATAGGGGTTTAATGAACAAGATCACCAACATTTTACATACTAATACTGATAATATGAAATAGTGTATCTTGATGATATGGTAATAGATCAGTGTATCAAAAGAGGTTGACTGGAATTTCCATATTGCATTCAGATATATGCTTACATTCTTTGGTTGTGAACAGTTAGAAGTGAAATCACTAAATCTTGCCTTTGTTCCTGAATTTTAAAAGAAATATGCTTCCTGGAAAGCACAGAACTCAATTAGAACAGAAGCATCATTAAATTCTTTGTGAAGTTCTTATGTTATACTAAGCTTTCAAGTATGTGAAAAACAGCATAAGAGTATAACCAATATTGGCTAAACAAACACACCGTTTTTTATAAAGTTAATAAAATTTTTATAATGTCTCATGTTCATGTTGGCCTGTTTGCCTTTTAGTATTTACAAATTTGACATAATACTATCTTAGGTGTTTTCCATATCTCCATGATTAAATATCATTGATTATGTTTCCTTGTTAGAACAGAAGGGAAATTATTTTACAATGATATAACTCACTTATTACATATATGTTTCTTATGAGGAATAATAACTAGCATATTTTTCCAATAGTATATGTACTGTTAGGATAATATCAGAGAAAAAATATTTAACCATATAGTACCTGAAAACAAAGATAAGCTTCCATCTCTTCTTGATTCATTCGTAATGACATAGGAAGTATGTTGTACTGTATGAAATAGTTGATGATATGAATAAGAATAAATATTGTAACAGCAGGTACTCATTTAATTAATGAAGTATAAAATAAGTCACACAAATATTAAATACTGCTAAACACTGCTTTCAGTCTTAGGGGGAAAAACGAGTGCTCATATGATTAAATTGGTACTTTGGTGTAAATCATAGTAATCTCCCATTTCTTAATAATTTAAATTTTATAGCACTGACAAAGTTTATTTTTAAAAATATGCGAATTCCATTCATTAAGACAGGCTATTATTTCTGTAGAGTTCTGTAAGTTTCTGTCACACAAAATTTAGTTCAAGTTTATTTCAATGTCAAAAGTTGAAGGTGACTAATAACTGCTTGCTTTTTATTCAATTTATGAATAGGCAATTAATTTTTTCAATTTTCACTTTTGTTTCTTTAATAATAAACTCACATGTTATACAAATGGATAATAGAAAGAATGAAGTAGTCCATAAAAAGCAAAGGAATAATTGATAATTTTTATTAATCAATCTTCCATTTATACCACAAGGCTTACCTTACTAATCATTTCTAAAGGGTACTTTGAAAATATATACTTTGTTTGCACCAAATACAATTATAATCCTGATATATATGCTTGCATTAGCTTTTCTTGCCTTACTTATTCACCAAGTGTTTCCAAGACAATAATCTTTGATAATAATAAGAGACACTTTCCTCCCTTTGTTTCTAACCTTGAAGAAAGCATTAAATCACACACTACTACATTAATTGGATGGATTACATGTTTTTGCTGATTTGAATAATTAAATATTGTATTGGGTTTGGTGGAAAGGTAGATTCTTAATTTTAACAAAGCTTTGAATAGCATTTGGTAGATTGATCACATTTTTCCTTTAGTATATGACTAGTACATTTCAATTACAATTACGATTTTAAGTTGTTGCATCACAAATAGGAATTCAATTAAAAGGTATTTTGTTTCTATATATTATTGGACCTGATTTTTCTAACTAGTTTCTATAATTTTTTGTTTGTTGACTTTCTTTCTTTATTATTAAGAAATCTTTTCTTTCTTGTAATTTTAGTTTAAGCAGAATTTATGCAAACATCTTAGGATAGTTCTCATTCTCTTCTTATTTCTGAATGAAAAACAGAATGTCTACTAATTGATGATATATAATTTGTCATGCTTCATCATGAGCATATGTTTCTATAATTTCCCTTTATTGTTGTGGGATTATAATAATAGTTATTTTCCACAGCTATTAATATTATTCCAAATCTGCAAATATTATTTCATACTTTCTTTACTACATTTAATTCTGTTGTTGTTGTTGTTGCATCTTAGACAATTTCTACTAAATGTCATTCAAGGTTACTTTACCAATGCTTTTCGCACTTGTGTTGTTTGTACATGAGTGTTTGCATAGTATCCATTTAAATCTGTTTTGCTTTCTCAAATTTTATTAGGTTATAATGTTTTCATTTTTCTATAAAATCATATATTTTATATTGCACAACAGTTAGTGATTTGTGACTCGAGATCTGTTTTTATATACCTAGCTAGGATTACAAGTGCTAACTCTGTAGACAAATGCCATGAAGCCAATATTATTTGCCTGTAATATTGAAGGCTTTATTTCCTTCCTTCCTTCCTTCCTTCCTTCCTTCCTTCCTTCCTTCCTTCCTTCCTTCCTTCTTTCCTTCCTTCCTCCCTCCCTCCCTCCCTCCTCCTTCTTTCTTTCTTTCTTTCTTTCTTTCTTTCTTTCTTTCTTTCTTTCTTTCTTTCTTTCTTTCTTTCTTTCTTTCTTTCTTCTTCTTTTTTTTACAATATATACCTTATCAATAATTTTTAATATCAGGGACATAGAATAATTTTAATCTAGCAAAATGGCTAATCTGGCAAGGGATTACATCCAAAGACCTGTGTCTCTGTGACCTGGCTGGAATACAGACATACTTTTAATCCCTCAAGACAGGTAAGCAAGTCTGTGAGTGCGAAACCAGCCTGGTATAGAGCTCATTTCAGGTAAAGAAAAGCATAGGTCCAGGCATGGTAGTGCATGCCTTTAATCCTGGCACTTAGAAAACAGAGACATGAAGATCTCAGGAGGTCAATGTCAGTAAGTTCTGTTGAGTCAGTGAGTGGAATGCAGATAAAACAGTGGAGTGGAGCATGGTGGCACACGCCTTTAATCCCAGCACTCGGGAGGCAGAGGCAGGCGGATTTCTGAGTTCGAGGCCAGCCTGGTCTACAAAGTGAGTTCCACGAATGAAATTATCTCCATGTATCATCTCAGTACACAAAGCAAAGAATCCCATTAGAAACTAAAAAAAAAAAAAAAAAAAAAAAAGACAGTGGAGTGGATTGGAGTTTGTGGCAGTTAAGCTCTCATATTTCAGAGGCAGTTTTTACAAGACAGTTTTACAGAGGAAGGTTACAGAGAGAACAGTCTAGATACAGGTGAAGACAGAATGAATCAAATAATGAGAAGGAGCTATAATATTTGTAAGCATTGCCAGAGTTAGTTTGAGGCCAAGCAGAGTAACCCAGTAAGAAGCTGAGAGAAAACAGATTTAATCATTCAGCATAGAGCAGAGTTTGGGCCAGAGAAACTGAGTTGAACCAACCAGCCAAAGTTCAGAAAGAGCTAGAAAGAGTATGCTTATTCTGAGGTAAGACTCCAAGACAACTATGTAAGGCAAATAAAACATATTTTCACACTGGTCCACATAAGAACTTTTGTGTACTTGATCCTATGTCTTGTCTGTATACCTATCTCTTCTGTCCTTTTTATATTTCTTCAATTTAGGGGGGAAATCTGGCATATTACCTAATCAGTAGTGAAAAAGTTAAATTATGCCTAACAATGATCTTTCAACTATTTCTACTGCATTTTTTTTTGCATCTAGTATATATGTACCCAACACTATCATTTGATAGAGACCAAAATATGAAAGTAGATTTATTCATGGAAAGAATTTTGCAGATACAATTTAGTTGTCTTGGAATCTTAGTTCTGTTTAGGAAATCTCATCCCCTGTCCTCCGTGCCAATGTGTTTGAGGCTCTTTCCTACTTTCACTCCTATTAGATTCAGTGTATCTGGTTTTATGTTGAGGTCCTTGATTCACTTGGACTTGAATTTCGTGGAAGGTGACAAATATGGGCCTATTTTCATTTTTCTACATATAGACAACCAGTTAGAACAGCAGGATTTATTGAAGATGCTTTCTTTTTTCCATTGTATATTTTTGGCTTCTTTGTCAAAGATCACGTGTCCATAAGTGTGTGATTTTTATTTCTGAGTCTCCACTTCTATTCCATTGATCAATCTGTCTATCCCTGTACAAATACCATGCAGTTTTTTAGCATTGTTTCTCAATGTATAGCTGGAAGTCTGGGATGGTGATTTATCCAGAAGTTCTATTATTGTTAAAATTTGTTTTCACTATCCTGTTTTTTTTTTTCCAAATGAAATTGAGAATTGTTCTTTCCATGTCTGTGAAGAACTATGTTGGAATCTTGATGGAGATTGGGTTAAATCTATAGATCACTTTTGGTAGGATGGCCATATTTTATAACGTTAATCCTACCAATCCAAGAAGAGTCTCCAAGGCCTGACACTATTACTATGTGCTCACTGAAAGGGGCCTAGCATGACTGCCCTCCAAGAGTCCCAAAAAGCCTCTGACTAAGAAAGATACAGATACTTACACAGTACAAATGAACTGAAGCCAGGGAACCCTGACTGGTTAAATTAGGGAAAGGCTGGATAAAGCTGAGGATGAGGGTAACCCCATAGGAACACCACTAGTTTCAACTTACCCAGACCCCTAAGATCTCTCATACACTAAGCCACCAACAAGGCAGCATATACGAGCTGGTACAAGGCCCCCCAACACATATACAGCAGAAGACTGCCTGATATATAGCAGAGGAATATCTGTTTTGGCCTAAGTGAGAGAAGACACAACTAATCCTTGAAATACTTGAGGTCCCGGAGAGTGTGAAGGTCTGGCAGGGGTTGGGAGGATGGGGAAAGCCTGTTGGAGACAGGGAGAAGAAGAATGGTATGAGGAACTGTGGGAGGTTGGAACGGTAGGTATATAACAACTGGACTGTAAAAAAATAAAAGAAATAAGAAAGGAGGTTCGCCTGGCGGCTGTCCGCAGGCTGATACAGCACCCAACACCTTGCCTCCCCGACCGAGGAGGGGTGTCCGCCTGGCATCCAGCGCCTTTCCTCACCCGAGGAGGGGAGTGCGCCCGAGAGC
>NC_034613.1:100259346-100267319 GCF_900095145.1 Mus pahari | reverse complement strand
TTTTAAAACACAAAAAAAAAAAAAAAAAGAAATAAGAAAGGAGAGATTTTTGTCATCTAAAACTCTTTCACTATATATATATATATATATATATATATATATATATATATATTCAAGAACATAGTAGATAAAAGTGTGAGGAAGGAACATTTTTCTCAATGACCTCAAGCCTCCTAATTTGTAAATATTTAGCAAGCTCATTTTAATATTAACAGTGATATTCTTCATAAAATTTCTATTATATGTTAATTTAATATAGAAATGTATTGAAAACAACATACAATTCAGTCTTTGACAAAGAATCTTGGTATTGTACCTTAGCCAAGTTGACAAAAAAAAACAAAAAACAAAAAAAAAACCAAAACTCTTAAAACTCACAACCCAATAATTTTCTACTACACAAGCATACATCATCTTTTCACTAATATAGTTTCTTAGGTCTACTCTAAGTAATAAAGTCCTAGAGTCAACAAATAAAATAGGTGCATACTGTTCTAAGGTGTCTTCTTGTCAGCTCCAATTTCTTGTGACTCCTGTTTATGGCTTCTGGCTATTTTATAATATAGTACTCTTTATTCTCTCTTCTCTGTTTACTTATGTCCTTCTTTTGATAAAAAATTGAAGAACGTTTTCATTTTGAAGTATTTTTACAATAATTAGTTCATATGGGTAGGACTATAGCATTCTCTCATGTACTTAAACTTCATACCATATGCAAAATTTATTCCACCCATTATGATATCCCCAGGCTTTAACCCAGGACAATATCAACTCTAAGTCAAAAACTTTAACTAATTGGTACCAAATTTCATTATTTAAATTATAATGCAAATCTTAAAAATATGAATGAAAAATGTGGGTATAATTTGTACTGAGTTAAAGTCTCTCTATATATCCAAAACGAGAAAGCTACTATTGTGTGTTCCAAAACTGATATTTGGATTCACATTCCAAAAAGTAAAGAGTAGAAGGGTTAAATCAGTCACTAGCTCCAACTCAATATTTTAATATATATATATCAGTGGATTTCAAAACCTCAAAAGTAGTCTCTCCTGACTTGATGTCCATTCAGTCTGCTGCTGTCCTGGGCTGGGAACCAGGATGAGTTTTCATCAATGTGCTGCATTCTATGACACTGATAGGCTCTGTTGCTTTTTTGTTACATTACTTATGGCAATTTTATTATCGTAAATGACTATAATTCTATATATTTATTCTCAAATCTGTATTCAAACAACATTTGTTTACTTTGCTAAGGTTTAATTAGCAAAACATTTTGAAAATTTTATTTTATTCCTTATATTTCAATATCTGGGGACTTACATTTTGTTTTTTCTATGTTAATATATAATTATATAATATATACTTGTATATTTTTAAATTTACATACATTAACAATCCTTCAAAATATTACTATAACATATAAATTTTACCCATTGGGTCAATTTTGTATTTTTTTCTTTATTGATGATTTTCAAAATGTTTGAAAGTATCATATACACACAACATTTATTTATCTTTCTAAAAGTATACTCTCTGAAATTTTATGACAAAACATTAAATTTTTAATTTATCCATTCCCATAGTCCAAATTGTAGTAAAATTTGTAGGCATTTAGGATACCAATAATCCAAATACATTGTGGTGTGACTGGTGTCTTTGCTACAATTTATTTTCCATTGATCCTATGTTCTATTTTGGGTGTCTGGGTATCTGATTCATTCATATGTGTTTATATATATGTATATATATATATATATATATATATATATATATATATATATGTGTGTGTGTGTGTGTGTGTGTGTATGTGTGTGTATGTGTAAGAAGTATATACACATATTTTTGTACAGGTATTGATATAAAATCGTTCAATCAAGTAATATATTTTCTGCACATGTAAAATGAAGACCTTCCCCTACTGTTCATGGTATTCATAAAGTAGAGAGTTACTTGATAGCTCATAAACTTGGTAGTTAAGCAGCAATAATGGCTACATCTTGCACTTTTCCTCTCTGTGTTCTAAGGCTTCAGCAGTAATAGTAATAAAATGTTCCTTCAAATAGCACCCAGCTTATTTATGGAAAGTTGCTTCATACTATGAACATCATTAGCTTTAGTTTTAGTTACAATTTATCAACTGGTTATGTTTACCTAGTAGTTCAGCCAATAAAATTTGGGTTGACCAATTTCCTTTTAAATGTCTTTTTTCTTTTCCAGATAGAGTAGAAAGCAAGTATCTCTTCTAAGTGTGAATTCTTGAGTCCTAACATTATTTTGTTATCCAAGGACTTTTTTCCACTTCTGTCTATGGGAATAATTAGTGATATTTTATTTTCTTTACAGTTATCTATGTTAACAGAAAATATAAGTTAAAATAAAATGAGATTTATTGAGTAGAGGGATGAATGCTGACTTACCACAATAAAACATATCTTAGGTTGTTTTGCACAAAATGGAATTTTGTGATTTCTTATTGAATTCCCGTTTTAGTTTAATTTAGTTTAATTTAAAAGCAAATAATTCTATGTTTAACTCAAAAAATATTTTATTTGCAGATTAAAATGTTTAAATGACACACATATTTTGATAAGTCAATAGTAACTAGATTAGTAGTAAAGTTGGTAGAAATATTAATCTTTTATGAATTGGAAATAATTTTATATAGATAAAATATTATATACTTCAAATATCATAATAGTATTTTTTAAAACTATTTTCATATCATTTTTAAAGAATTAGAGTTGTATCACTAACTTATAATTTTTATTAGACTCAAATAAATGAGTAAAAACCTCCAAATATTATTTACACATTTCATTTAGGCATATATAATCATGAATATATATTTACATACTCTATATGCTAATAACCATAACATCATCAAAGTTTTATAAGCTTTTACCCTTTAAAAATGTAACACATATTTTCATTTAAGCTTTTAGCAATGCAACAAAATGAAATATTTTTTTCTACACTACCTAGTTGAAAATACTGAGTCTCACAGAGATGAGAAAACCTGCAATGTATGTAATGCTGCCAGATGTTAGAGCTCTGACTGTCCTTGTAGGTTGCCAGATGAAAAATACTTTGCATTTCCTGCTTTTGGGATTATGAACTTCTATAGTTGAACTATTACTCTCTTCTTGCTCTTGTACTCTTCAAGGAAATCTGAGAAACAGATAGTTTTAATTTTCTATTTGAATATCACAGCCCTCTAAACTGGCAGAAATTATTAGAGTACAGATTTTTAACTCCAGTATCATTGACATATATTTTCTATGATGAATTCACTGTTCATAAGAAGGCATATACCCAGAAGATCTTCCAACTGGTAATAAGGACACATGCTCCACTATGTTCATAGCAGCCTTATTTATAATAGCCAGAAGCTGGAAAGAACTGAGATGTCCCTCAACAGAGGAATGGATATAGAAAATGTGGTACATTTACACAATGGAGTACTACTCAGCTATTAAAAACAATGAATTTATGAAATTCCACAGCAGATGGATGGATCTGGAGGGTATCATCCTGAGTGAGGTAACACAATCACCAAAGAATTCACACGATATGCACTCACTGATAAGTGGGTATTAGCCCAGAAACTTAGAATACCCAAGATACAATTTTTAAAACACATGAAACTCAAGAAGAACAAAGACCAAAATGTGGACACTTTGCCCCTTCTTAGAATTGGGAACAAAACACCCATGGAAGGTGTTACAGAGATAAAGTTTGGAGCNGAGAGGAAAGGATGCACCATCTAGGAATTGCCCCACTCAGAGGTCCATCCCATAACTATCCACCAAACACAGACACTATTGCATATGACAGCAAGATTTCCCTGAAAGGACCTTGATATAGCAGCCTCTTGTGAGGCTATGCCAGTACCTGGCAAACACAGAAGTGGATGCTCACAGTCAGCTATTGGATGGAACACAGGGACCCCAAAAGAGGAGCTAGAGAAAATACCCAAGATGCTTAAGGGGTCTGCAACCCTATAGGTGGAACAACAATATGAACTAACCAGTACCCCCAGAGCTCGTGTCTCTAGCTGCATATGTAGCAGAAGATGGCCTAATTGGCCATCATTGGGAAGANAGGNCCCTTGGTCTTGCAAACTTTATATGACCCAGCACAGGGGAAGGCCAGGGCCAAGAAGTGGGAGTGGGTGGGTAGGGGAGCAGGGGCAGGGGGGAGGGTATAGGGAACTTTCAGGATAGCATTTGAAATGTAAATAAAGAAAATTATAATAATTAGATAATTAAAAAAAACATTAAAAAAAAAAGAAGTTTTTAACGACTTACTCATTTTGTCTGACCTGAGACTGCATAGATTGCATGCATTCTCTCAGTTGTGAGTTCATAAGTGCAACTTCCCTGCTAGATCTGGACATCTGGTTCCTTGCCGTCTCCCATGGCCTCAGACTTTTACAATCCTTCTGTGCCCTTTTTCATTAATTTGCCTTCTGTGCCCTTTTTCATTAATTTGCCCCATTTAATGGTACTTATACTCACAATGTCAGTCAAAAAAAGGGGGGGGGCAAAACCCTGCTTTAGAGAACACAAATATTCATGGTCCTTTATAAATAAAACTACAACAAAATAGAAGTTTTCTTTAAGTTTAGATGTGAAAATGAGCCAATTCCCAGTAATAACCACCACATTCATCTGTCCTTTTTTTAATGTATGTGTCTATTAGAATGTTGTGATGTTGTGGTTTTAAGCCAGTCAGAGTAGCTCCTGCATGTATTTTTAATACTCAAGAGGTGGGGACAGGGGGATTACATATTCAAGGCCAATCTGAACTTCAATGTGAGTTTGAGAACAGGGAGGTTTGCATAGTAAGACACTGTCTTGAAAAATAAACAAAAACAAAAAACAAAAAAACAAAAACAACCAACCACTTTAAATATAAAAAGATAATTATATTTTGCTTTGATGTCTTGTTTAAAGTATGCTTGCTCAAAAATAGAGATGGTGATTGCTGTCATTTTGTTTTATGCTTCCATGTCACGGTCCAAGTCAACTTAAAATGAGTTCACACTTTTATTTTGTTTTTACAAACAGATAGTGTTAGTTCTGTCCAAAAACCTGGAAAGCCTGCCTCTGTTCATGAATGCTAAGGAGAGACTTTGTTTTTATCTATACTCAAAGCCAAGGCTTTTACTTTTTCCTTCTGCAAGAATAGATAGGAATGACTGACTTGATATTTTATCTTTATGATGTTATAAAATACATACACATTCAGGGAAAACCATGAATCAAATTTTGTATTTTAATCCCAGGCAGCCAGATGTGGTAAAATTTTCTGTAGTAGTATGCAGCACACAGTGTCAGTGTAGTAGTTCCATGCTATGCTATACTGCAGCAGCATTGGGGTCCAGCTCCTAATCAAACACAGGATCAGAGAGGTGAATGAGTTTACAATTTCTTCTGTAGCAACTATGGTTTGTGCAACATGAAATGTATTTTCGTCTTTCATATCTTCAAAATGTTAGTCTATGCATGTAATGGGATATTGAGCACTTTATTGAGAAATTCGCTTTGGGATATATATGATTGGCCAGTCGTTTCTTAATCTTATAGCAGAACCCATGTATGAACATGTTTGTGACAGCCTAAGCTAAGCTATAACACCTGATAATTTCAGGTAAATTGAATGTATTTTTATGTAATGCATTTTAAAACTTAGGTTTAGCAAGATACTACTCCACTGTAAATTCAGAAGTTTCAAAATTATCATCCATTATATCCCAAGGTTCTAAAATATTCTTGGTTGAAGGATAAAATATTCCAGTTCAACAGGAGGAAAAAATGGTGTGCGTGGTTAATAGATATGCTAATTATATTCAATCAACCAGTAAACATACACACAAGCACAAATACATATTTTAGCATCTTTTCTAGCCTAAAATATTCACGATAATAATTTGGAAATATCTCATAATATATGGACAGACAAACAAATTCTCAATGTAAGAGGGATCTAAGTTTTTTTTCTTGTCTTCCATGGGTATAGATACATACATACAGAGAGAGAGAGAGAGAGAGAGAGAGAGAGAGAGAGAGAGAGAGAGAGAGAGAGAGAGAGAGAGAGAGAGGGGGGGGGGGGGGGGGGGGGGGGAGGGGAGAGGAGGGGAGAGAGAGGGAGAGAGGGG
Organism: Mus pahari; assembly: GCF_900095145.1. Lineage (NCBI taxonomy): Eukaryota > Metazoa > Chordata > Mammalia > Rodentia > Muridae > Mus > Mus pahari. The sequence continues at coordinate 100,261,156 of NC_034613.1, read as the reverse complement.
GAGAGAGGGGGAGAGAGGGGGAGAGAGATTATAGGTTCTTTAAGGTTTCTTAAAATTACTTATATAATTTATTCTATATGCACGTGTGTGCCTGTGTTTACACATGTACAATCCATGCATACAGTGCCAATGGAGATTGGAAAATGGCATTAGATACTTTGGAACTAGGTACTAAGTAATTAGTTGTGTACTACCTTGCAGGTGCTATTAACTGAATATGAGTTTTCTCATAGAGCAGCAAGTGCACTCAACAGCTAAGCCACCTCTTTATCCTCTTTATTCACATCTTTTTAAAAATTGGATATTTTCCCCTTTCCAGGTTTCCCCTTCAGAAACTCCCTATCATATCCCCTCCCCCTGCCTCTATGAGGGTGATCTCCTACCTACCCACCCACCTACGCACCCTGTCCTGTCTTCCCTCTGTGGCCTTCCCCTACACTGGGGAATCGAGCACCTTCAGACCCAAAGGCCTCTCCTCCAGCTGATGTCCAACAAGGACATCCTCTGCCACATATGCTGCCAGAGCCCTGGGTCTCTCCGTGTGTATCCTTTGGTTGGTGGTCCAGTCTCCTGGAGCTCCAGGGGGTCTGACTGGTTGACACTGTTGCTTCCCCCCCCCTGCCCATGGGGCTATAAACCCCTTCAGCTCCTTCAGTCCTTTCTCTAACTCCTCCATCGGGGATACTGTGCTCAGTGCAATGGTTGGCTGTGAGCATCTACCTCTGTATTTGTCAGGTTCTTACAGAGCCTCGCAGGAGACAGCAATATCAAACTTCTGTCAGCAAGTACTTCCAGCATCTACAATAGTGTCTGGGTTTGGTGACTGTATATGGGATGGGGACATCCGTTCCCCAGGTTGGGCAGTCTCTGGATGGCCTTTCCCTCAGTCTCTGCTCCACACTTTGTCTTGGTACTTCCTTCTGTGAGTATTTTTCCCCCTTCTAAGAAGTACTGAAACATTCACACCTTGGTCTTCTTTCTTTTTGGGTTGCTTCTTTGGGTCTGTGAATTTTATATTGAGTATTCTGAACTATTGGGCTAATATCCACTTCTCAGTATGTATTGTGTGTTCTTTTGTGACTGAGTTACCTCACTTAGGATAATATTTTCAAGTTCCATCCATTTGCCTGCAAATTTCATGAAGTCCTTGTTTTTAATAGCTGAGTAGAATTTCATTATGTAAATGTACCACACTATTTTTTTAATCATAGAGGGATATTGAAATTTATTGAAGAAATCTTCCTTATCTTTTGCAGTGATTATGAAATATCTTTCTTTTGGCTGTGTGTTCTATTATGTTGAATACATTTTATTATTAAACTAAACTTGTGTATACAGGGTAAAATCATCTTGTTCATTGTATATGATATTTTTATTTAATTAAGCAATAATTATATCTTTTATCTCCTCCCACTTCTCCTTCTACCATGTCTTTCACACCCTCCCAAATTCAGGGCCTTGTGTTCTTTAATTGTTGATGTGATATATACATACACATTACTAATAGTTGTGTCTTATGTGATTTCTCCCATTCACTTTCTTGTGTCAAATGGTACTCTATCTCCTCAGGTCTTGTGTAGATAGCATTCTTAAATTACATGGGTATGGCTTCCCTTTCACATGTAGAGGACACAATCTCTTTTTTTTTATTAGATATTTTCATTATTTATAATTCAAATGCTATCCCGAAAGTTCCCTATACCTTCCCCCTGCCCCTGCTCCCCTACCCACCCACTTCCACTTCTTGACCCTGGCATTCCCCTGTACTGGGTCATATAAAGTTTGCAAGACCAAGGGGCCTCTCTTCCCA
>NC_034613.1:100250375-100259086 GCF_900095145.1 Mus pahari | reverse complement strand
CACAAAAGAAGTCACTAGATATGCACTCACTGATAAGTGGATATTAGTCCAGAAACTTAGAATACCCAAGATACAATTTGCAAAACACAAGAAAACAATCTCTTTTTTAAGCTCAGTTAGAAATGTATAAAAGATAATTGTTTTGAAAATGGATTTGCTCTTCTAAACAAATCTTATAAAATATTACAATACTGAAATGACAAGCTTTTGAACCAATTTTTCCCACCTAATTAAAAAATAGCATCAGAAATTCTATGGAAGTTTCTTTTCTCTTTTTATATTAAATTTTTTACACTCCATATTTTATTCCCCCCATCCACCCACCAATGGTTCTAAATCCCATACTTCCTCCCCACCCCTCCTGTTTCCACATGGAAAAACTTGCCCCACCCCACCCCACCTGACCTCTAAACTCCCTGGGGCATCTGGTCTCTTGAGGGTTAGGTACATAATCTCTGAATGATGACATACCCAGCAGTCCTCTACTGTATGTGCATTGCAGGCCTCATATCAGCTGGTATATGCTTCGTGTTTGGTGGTTTGAGAGATCTCAGGAGTCCAGATTAATTGAGACTGCTGGTCCTCCTTCAGGATCACCCTTCTCCTCAGATTCTTTCAGCCTTCCCTAATTCAACCACAGAGGTCAGCAGCTTCTTTCCATTGGTTGAGTGCAAATATCTGCATCTGACTCTTTCAGCTGCCTGTTGGGTCTTTCAGAGGGCAGTCATGTTAGGTCACTTTTGTGAGTGTTCCAGAGGCTCAGTAATAATGTCAGGCCTTGGGACCTCCCCTTGAGCTGGATCCCATTCTGGGCCTGTCACTGGACCTTCTTTTCCTCAGGATTCTCTCCATTTCCATCCCTGTAACTCATTCAGAGAGGAACAATTATGGGTCAGAGATGTGACTGTGGGATGGCAACCACATCCCTCATTTCATATCCTGTCTCCCTGCTGGTGGTGGACTCTATAAGTTCCCTCTCCCTACTATCTGGTGTTTCATCTAAGGTCCCTCCCTTTGAGTCATGGGAATCTCTCACCTTCCAGGTCTCTGGTGCATTCTGGTGAATAGCCCCCAACCTATTTCCTGAGGTTACCTGTTTACATTCTTTCTGCTGGCCCTTGGGGCTTCCTTCAGTCCTCACCATCCCCCCAACCCCCACCCCCACCCAATACCACATCAGGTTTCCCTCGCCCCCTCCCACTTCCCCCATCTACTTTCCCTCCCAGGTCCCTTCCCACCCTCCACACTTGTGATTGTTTTCTGCTCTCTCTCAAGTGGAACATTGGGGTGTCCTCACTTGGCCACTTCAGCTTGTTGAGATTTTTGAATTCTCTGGGTTGTACTGTATCTTGGGTATTCTCAACTTTTTTTTTTTTTTTTTTTTTGCTAATATCCACTTATTAGTGAGTATATACCATGCATGTCCTTTTTGGAGATTTGTTACCTCACTCAGCATGATATTTTCTAGTTCCATCCATTTGCCTGCAAAACCCAGGATGTCCTCATCTTAATTGCTGACTAGTATTCCATTATGTAAATGAACCACATTTTCTGTACCTTCTGTACACATTTCTGTATTCTTCTGTTGTGGGACATCTAGGTTGTTTCTAGCTTCTGGCTATCACAAATAAGGCCGATATGAACATAGTGAAAAATGTGTCCCTGTGGCATGGTGGGGCATCTTAAAATATATTTCGAAGAGTGGTATAGCTGGGTCTTCAAGTAAATCTATTTCCAATTTACTGAGGAACCTCCAGATCTGATTGATGTAATGTGGAATCTCAGGGTCATTTTGATTTGCTTTTCTGTGATCACTAATGACTTTGAACACTTCTTTAAGTGTTTCTCAGCCATTTGAGATTCCTCAATTGTGAATTCTCAGTTTAGTTCTATACCCTATTTTTTGATTGGGTTGTTTGATTTTTTTGGTGATTAACTTCTTAAATTATTTATATATTTTGAATAGTAGACTGTAATGGATGTAGGGTTAATGAAGATTTTTTTTCCCAATCTGTAGGTTGCTGATTTGTCTTATTGTCTATGTCCTTTGCAGTACAGAAGCTTTCCAGTTTCATGAGTTATAGAATAAAAAGAACCAAACTCATCCAAGAGAAGTAGAAGGCAGGAAATAGTCAAACTCATGGCAATAATCAACCAAATGGAAATCAAGAAAACAATACAAAGAATTAATAAAACCAAATCCTGGTTCTTTAAGAGATCTAATAAGATAGATAAACCCCTGGCCAAACTAACTAAATGGCCAAGAAGCAGTATGCAAATAACAAAATCAGAAATGAAAAGGGAGATATAACAACACAAATGGAGGAAATAAAAAAAATTAGCAGATCCTATTATAAAAATCTATACTCAAAAATAAAAAAAAAACTGGAAAATCTAGAGGAGATGGATGATTTTCTAGACAGATGCCACATACCAAAGTTAAATCAAGAGCAGGTAAACTATCTCAACAGGTCCATACCACACAAGGAAATAGAAGAAGTCATTAAAAACCTCCCAACCAAAAATAGCCCAAGGCCAGATGGGTTTTGTGCAGAATTTTATCAGATTTTCAAAGAAGACCTAATTCCAACTCTCCTCAAAGTATTTCACAAAATAGACACAGAAGGTACTCTACCCAATTCATTCTATGAGGTCACATTTACTCTTATACCTAAACCACACAAGGACCCAACTAAAAATGAGGACTTGAGACCAATCTCACTTATGAATATCGATGCAAAAATACTGAATAAAATTCTTGCAAACCGAATCTAAGTACACATCAAAACCATCATTCACCATAATCAGGTAGGCTTCATCCCAGGGATGCATGGTTGGTTTAATATATGGAAACCTAATCCACTATATAAACTCAAAGAAAAAAAATCATATGATCACCTCCTTAGATGCAGACAAAGCATTTGACAAAATACAACACCCCTTCATCTTAAAAATATTGGAAAGCTCAGGAATTTAAGGCCAAGACCAAAACATAATAAAAGCAATTTACTGCAAACCAACAGGCATTATCAAATTAAATGGAGACATACCTAAAGCAATCCCACTGAAATGGGGACAAGACAAGGATGCCTACTCTCCCCATTTCTATTCAATATAGTACTCGATGTGTTAGGTAGAACAATAAGACAACAAAAAGAGATCAAGGAAGTTTTTGTTTTTTTTCAATTCATTCACCTTCATTTAAACAAGGTTATACTATTAAAAATAATGGCTAGTGTCTCAGTGTCTTGGTTATTTTTTTCTTTTTTAATTGGATAAATTATTTACTTATATTTCAAATGTTTTACTTTTTCCCAGTTTCCCCTCCAGAAACCCCCTATCCCATCCTCCCTCTTCCTGCTTCCTTGAGGGTGCTCACTCACCCACCATCCACTCCTACATCACCACTCATCATTCCTGGTCCTCTGCTTAGTGCAAATTTTCTGCTGTTTTATGAGGCAACGGTCTCTAAGACTCAGGTACAAGAGTTGTGTTATAGATGTATTCATTTTGGCCAAGAATCACACCTTCATTATTTTTCTCTGTATTGTGACAATTCACGGTTTTCTGTAATGGTCTTGACCTTCTCCAAAAAGATGATTCTTTGATGCAGAGTGAATTCTATCCTTCTCTGATTAGGCTATCTCACAGCAAGTGACTCCAAGATATAGATGGAGGTTAAAAGATCTTCATAATAAACTATGTAACTTCAGTTGCAGATGTCCTAATTGAGACATTTGTATCTATTTTCATGAGTTTTCAGTATCAGGATAACATTGGCTCCACAGGATAAGTTTCATAGTGTGTTATCCTTTGTATTTTGTTTAACAACTAAAAAAATAATTGGTTTTATCTCCTCAAAATATTGGAAGAGTTTCATGTACATTGATAAATTTCGAGTTCTCTTTAGCCTGATTCTAGGAATTCTTGAATTTGCTCCTTGACTTCTTCAATGTGTCACTGGTCATTTAAAGATATATTATTAAGTCTCCAAGTGTTTGTTTAATTGATATAATATTTCTAATAGTTTATTTCTTGTTTGCTCCATCATAATCTGGTAAGAAACAAGAAATTGTTTTGGATTCCTTTCAATTTGTTAAACATTGGTAGGTGGGCTACAATATGGTGGACTCTAGAAAAAGTTCCATATACTTTTTGGAACAATGGATATCTTATATGTGTTGATTGAAATATTCTTGAGATATTCTTCAAATACATTTGAAATATAGTATAGTTTCTTTTTTAATTTTTTACATTAGCTGATCTATTGGAAGATGATAATGATGTATTCTGGCCACTCACCATTATTTTACTGGGAATTTTATGACCATTTTCCACTCATTGATAATTATTTTATGAAATCAACATCTCAAACATTTGTTAAATATGATTATTAGATTATAACAACTTCTTTGTGCATGAATTATTCTCATACAATGTCTCTTTAGCTCTTCTGACTTATTTTAGAATAATGATTTTTGCTGGACTAGAGTCTTTGCAGGCAAAGACAACACAGATAGAATTGAATATTTTTCTAACTACAAATTATATTTTCCTCAATTTTGCCTGTGATATTTACTGCTGGTCGCTGTCTGCTATATACTTATACCATTCAGCTTAAGCACAGATTACTGAAGACTAAAGTAATTTTTATATGTAGAAAAACATGTACATGTACTAGATGATGAAGAAATTAAATTAAATTGAACTCTATAAGGGATATATATATATATCCCTTATAGAGTTATATATATATATATATATATATATATATATATATATATATATATATATATATATATATATCTTTGTCTGTTGAAGAATACTCCAGGCAGAACACTGTTGAGTGTGCATGATCTTTGCAGAAAGCTTATACTATTACAGTTTTTTCATCATTTAAATATAGATAATCATGAAAGATAAGTGAAAAACTATTATCCAGTCAAGTTTATGTCATTTAATAAATGGCACAGGATAAATTACATACTAATTTGAGGTTTCAAATCACTTTGCTAGTTTGCCTTCTGTGTAATCTAGCATTTAATAACTGGCAACTCCTGGATGTTTGAGGACCAAAACCACAACTATTTGCAAGGGCTTCTGCTTTTGATGACAGTAATTAATATTTGTACTGATTTGTTTTACTCTTAATTTAAACTTATTAAAAAAATAAAGTGATAAACAGTGAATAAATGATGGTTATTATAAATCTCATTAAAATATATAGACATAATTGAGAAAGCATGAATGAGCAGCAAGAAAAATGTGAGGATGTAGATTAATATAAATGAAAATAGGAAAATGTGTGATGAACCTTATTTTGTTTTTGAGTTTGTAGCAATAATGAATCACAAGACATTTCAATTTCCTTTTTTTTCTATATGAAATTAAATAAGTACTTAGGGAAATATTGGGCTAACCCTTTAGGGAAATAATGTACAAATAGGATTTTACTTCAAAGTTGACTTCTGATTATCTACGCTTGGGTTTTCCTCATTTCATGGTTAGGAAAATGGCTATGCTTTGTGGGAAAACAGCTTGGATTCAGTTGGGTAAATTCTCATTTGTTTTTAATTCTCCAAGCCAATTTTGCTTCTCATTTATACATTGAATCTGAAGATGACCAGATGTCAGTTATACATATTTTCCTGTGAGAATTGCACATAGAAATAGTCACTAAAGACTACAGAAGGCTTTATCCTATATTCAAACATTGGTTACAGAGCCACAGCACTGAAAATGATGAGAGAAGGCTCCAGTGTATTTGCCTCCCCTGGCAGACAGTTTACTTCTTAATTCCTGTCCAGGTCTGATGGTTATAAATACCATTTGCAATAAATGTGTGCTCCTCTAAATTTCTCCAAGTAAACACCAAATAAATTTCAACATAAAGAGAATCTTGAAGAATGTTTCTACCTTGTATTAAAAATACCTAAAGGAAAATTAAAGAATATTGTTGAAAAAAAGAACAACATGTAAGTTCATTTATTAACAGGTGTAAACATTTAAATAAAAATTTTCTAATTTTGAATCTTGAGGTTTGTAGGAATCACTATTTTCAAATAGTTGACCTTTTCTGCTTGTCTAACTGGATATCTACATGTAGAAAACCGAAAATAGATGAATACTTATCACTTTGCACAAAACTCAAGTCCAAGTGAATTGAGCACCTCAACATGAAACCTTAATAAAAACACTAAATCTCACTGAAGGGAAAATGAGAAATATTCTTGAACACATTAATACAGGAGACAATTTCCTGAACAGAAGAACATCAATGGTTCAGGCTTTACAGTCAGCAATTGATAAATGGGACCTCATGAAACTGAAAAACTTTATCAGGCAAAGGACATTGCCAACAGAACAAGACTACAGCCTCCAGGTTAGAGAATGATCTTCACAAACCCTACATCTGACAGAGGGCTAATATCTAAAAGTGATAAAGAACTCAAGAAGTTAGAAACAACCCAAATAAACTGATTTTAAAAACTGAGGCACAGAGCTAAACAAAGAATTCTCAATAGAGGAATCTTGAGTGGCAGTGAAGCACTTAAAGCAATGTTCAATGTCCTTGGACATCAGGGAAATGCAAGTCAAAATAATTCTGAGATTCCACCATATACCTATCAGAATTGCTCTGATAAAAACTCAAGTGAGTACTTGGTGGCAAGGATGAGGAGAAAGGGGAATACTTGTACATTGCTGGTGAGAGTACAAACCTGTACAACCATTTTGGAAATCAATTTGGCCATGTCTATTTCTGTACCCCTCCTGGGCATATACCCAAAGATGCTGCAACATCCCAGAAAGACACTAGTCCACCTATGTTCATAGAAGCTTTAATCATAATAGCCAGAAACTAAAACAATCAAGATGTCCCTCAACTGATGAATAGATAAAGAATTTTTTGTACATTTACAAAATGGAATACTATTCACCTATGAAAAATACGTCACAAATACTGTAGAAAGTAGACAGAAATTGAAAATACCATTCTGAATGTAGTATACCAGTCCTAAAAGGCTATAAATGGCATGTATTCAATTATAAGTGGGTATTAGCCATAAAATACAGGATGCCCATGTTACACTCCATAGACACAGGAAGGCTGAAGAGTTAAAATATCACAACAATGATGCTTGCATCTCACTTGGATCAGAGAGTAGAATAATTGTGGAAGGCAGATGAAGGAAGGCAACTGGGTAGGAGAGGGGATCAGAAGGGGAGTAGGGGGCTCAGGATTGGGTGTGGGGACAAGCATAGGTGATGGATGGATGGCCATGAGAATAAATGGAAATCAGCAACTGACAGAGAGTGGAGGTAGGGAGCATCACCAGGAAGAGAAGGAGACCTGGTATAGGAGAGGCACCCAAGAAACAATCGGGGGGGGGTATCCTTAACTGGGAGTCACAGCACTGGGGATATGGAGCCTGAGGAGGCTGCTTATTGTGGCCAGGCAGGAGCCCTAATGGAGCAATAGTGATATCAACCCACCCACAAAAAAATTGACCCAAAATTTATCCTATCTACAAAAAAGTGCAGGGATTGGGGATGGAACAGAGATCAAGGGAACAGTCAACCAATCAGCTGCCTAACTTGAGACCCATCCCATGGTCAAGTACCATTCCATTTCCATGATACTATTAATTATACTCTATTGTGCTTGCAGACTGGAGTCTAGTATGACTGTTCTCTGAGAGGCACTACCAAGCAGCTGACTTAGATGTGGATACCCATAGCCAAATAGTGGATGGAGCTTAGGGATTCTTATGGAAGAATAGGAGGAAGGGTTGTAGCCCCAAAGGGGGTAGGAACTGCACAGGAAGACCAACAGAATCAACTAAACTGGATCTCCTTGGGGTTCTTAGAGGTGGAACCACTAACCAAACAACATATAGGAGTTGAACCTAGGCCTTCAAGCACATATGTAGCAGATGTGCAACTTGATTTTCATGTGGGGCTCAAAAAACTGGAGTGAGGGCTATTCCAAAAGCTGGGCTGCCTTGTCTGGCCTTAGTAGGAGAGGAAGCACCTAGTCTCTCAGAGACATGATGCCAGGTTGGGTAAATACCCAGGGGAATCCTCATATGTACACAGCAGAAACAGAATGGAGGGCATGTGGGATATATTGTGTGAGGGACTGACCAAGATGTGGGCAGTAAGCCAGATGTAAATCAAATAAGTAAAAAATAACTAAAATTAGTTGATTTTTTCTTTTATTGAACATTTATTTATTTATTTATTTATTTATTTACATAAAAAATGTTGCTCCTTCTCAGTCCCCATTCACAGACTTCTTCCTCCATCTCCCTTCCCCTTTGCCTGTGGGAGGGTGCCACTCTCCCACATAGGCACCAAATTTCTACAGAATTTGTAACATTCTCTCTCACTGAGGCCAACAAAGTAGTCCTCTGCTATATTTGTGCCAGGGGCCAAGTAAGAGCCTGTATATGCTCTTTGGTTGGTGGTTCAGTCTCTGAGAGCTTCCAGGGGTCCAGGTTAGTTGACACTGTTGGTGTTCCTGTGGGTTTGCCATCCACTTCAGTTCCTTCAATCCTTCTCCTAACTCTTCTATTTTCAAACATATTACAATGAATGCAGAGTTGTATTCATGACGCCTTCCAAATAATGACATACAATTTTTTTTCTTTTTTTATTATATATTTTCTTTATTTACATTTCTAATGCTATCCCGAAAGTTCCCTATACCC
>NC_034613.1:100238722-100246760 GCF_900095145.1 Mus pahari | reverse complement strand
TTTCTTTACCCTGACTCATTCCTTGCTGGTAGGATCAATCTTTTCAGTATTTGGATTCTGGTTCAATGAGCCAGAAAAGTAACTTTGTAGTATCAGAATGTCATCCAACTGTATATTTACTTTATTGTAAATAATGGTGAACAGTGGTCAATAAATAGTTTTATATTCCTTTAAAAAAAAAAAAAAGTCCTGTCTTAGAAATGAAGTCATATTTTATTACACTTATATATTTTTTGGTTGTGTATTCATGCATATATGTAGCCACAGAACTTCTCATACACTTGCAGTTGTTCTTTAACAACACAAAGGTAATACTATAGTGTCTTTTCAGGATTCAAAGTCTTAGGAGAAGTTACTTCCTAAAATTTTTTTCTTTCCTCCTGAATAAACTGCTAGGTGAAATAAGACAACAGCTTGCCAGGCTTGGCAAATTTCTCTCCTTCTACCACTAGCGTTCTAGGGATCAAATACAGCTTTTTAAATCTACCATGAAGTTCTTCTTATTAGCAATTTACCATGTACTATTAGTTTACTCTTTGAAAAGTTCATGTACATATATAGTTCATTCTGGTAAGATTCATGTTTCTGCAACCTCTTATCTCCCTCTCAACACATCATCTTTCCTGCCTTTTCCCCACCAAGTCCCTATATCAATTTTTTCCTAATGTTTAGTTTTATTTTTGCTTTGTGGCCTACAGTATTTAACAATGGCTACTTGTGCTGGCATAGGTATGACACTATCTACTGGAAAATAAATCACTCAGCAGTGTTTATGTCACTAAAGAAAATGAGTTCCTTTCCCCCAGAAGCCTCCAACTGACAGCTTTCTTGGATAGAATGAGTCTTACCTCCATCAATGACTGAATGTTCATGGAGTTAGTATTTTGTGGTTCCTGTCCAGGCAACTACAGTACTTGTGAGATTGTGACTGAAGTTGCTGTGCCGAAAACTGGGAGGGAAAAAAAAAATCAACAGTTTTGCCACCTTTATAACTTTTATGCTACAATAATAGAATTTTCTCCCAAGTTATGCAGCGTGTTTTCTCATCTTAATTGCATACTTACATAAATACCACAAATGTTCTATGACCCACTTTTTAAAGCCATACTTGTGAATTTATATTGAAAGGAATAGTAAACATTAGGATGATATAAATAATAGCGTTCACACTTTAGCATTATAAAATAACTTACTGTTTTTCTTATTTGTTAAAAGTATGTGTTTCTAGTCTGGTACCATATAGATTCTGATTCAACAGGATCTGTTATAATTTTCCTGTTCTTATGGCCCGATGTATTTAGAAAATAAGGCTTGAGCAAATGTTTTCTTCTAATAGAAACATTCCCTTTGTGGAGGAAATTCACAGTAAACTTACAAGACAAAAGGGAAACTTCCACAAAAAAATTATGTAAAAAGAAAACAATTACTAATAAAGATCAGTCTCTTGGTTTGAAATACCTTTAAGAAAATCCAGTAATAGGTTTTTTTCTGAGTTGTCACCACATTAGGGTAGAGCTTTTGTTGGTGTAGTTATCTAAATCACCATGCTGCTGTGGCTAGCCTGTCAACATTTTTCTGTGTGTAACCTCAGTAATGTAGGCTTGTACGACGTTGTTGCCCTACCTAGAGAAAAATACTGTTTGTTATATTGTTAGGAAAAGTTACACGACAGAACTCTATTCAATTCAGCTCAGAATGATTTTTATATAAGCTGTGTCCATATGCTTGAAGGAAATACATCAAGTTAGAAAATGATGTCCTGTTCCTTGGTCTTATGAGATATCATCCTGGTCTTCCTGAAGCTGACTATTAAGCTTTACCCTCTGCACCTGAGAACAAAGGCATGCTTACCACATCTACCTCTTGCAGTGCACTTTCTCCATATGTATTTTGTACTTCTATTGACATTATTTTATTTGATGAGCTGAAGTTTTGAAAAAAGATAATAATAAACTCCTTACCTGAAAGATACTATTAAATGCATATATGCTGATATAATAAACCAGTATAGTAACAAAATTTGACCATAAGAATGTTAATATAGAAAGAATATTGGATAATTTGTCAAGTAAATAATATATTATAAAATCTAAAAAAAATACCTTTTGTAATTTTGATCAACAGATACCTTTTTATGTAAAATAAAAATATGAAATAATCTACATATAAACATTTCTTTTCCTGACATTCCTGACAAAAGAAAGGAAGGAAGAAAGAAAGAACGAAAGAAAGGAAGAAAGAAAAATTCAGGCAGTGGTGGCACATGCCTTTAATCCCAGGACTTGGGAGGCCAAGGCAGGAGGATTTCTGAGTTTGAGGCCAGCCTGGTCTACAGAGTGAGTTCCAGGACAGCCATGGCTACACAGAGAAACCCTGTCTCGAAAAACATAAAAACAAAATTAAAAAAAAAAATTTAAAAAATGGAATTGATGTGATGAAAGAAAGAAAGAGAGAGAGAGGAAGTAAGGAAGGAAGAAAGGAAGGAAGGAAGGAAGGAAGGAAGGAAGGAAAGAAAGAAAGAAAGAAAGAAAGAAAGAAAGAAAGAAAGAAAGAAAGAAAGAAAGAAAGAAAAAGAGGGAAAGGCCAAAAATCATTTTGTAATTTTGGCCAAACATACTGTTACTTTAGAATACTAAATTGGAAACTGTAGTTTGTTTGTTTGTTTGTTTTTTGTGTGTTTTTGAGACAGGGTTTCTCTGTATAGCCCTTGCTGTCCTGGAACTCACTCTGTAGACCAGGCTGTCCTTGAACTCAGAAATCCTCCTGACTCTGCCTCCCAAGTGATGGGATTAAAGGCATGCACCACCATGCCCAGCTAGTTTGTTTGTTTTTTAATGTACATGCAAAAAAAAAGTGTCAATAAAAACATACAGTTATAAGATATCATACATTTTGTAATAATTAATTGAGTTAATACATGTACAGCGCAGAGACATCCAAGTGATATATGTACTTCAGTATGAGAAAGTCTACTGCTTTTGAGGGCTGTTGGTTTTGTAGCTATCCCAACAATTAGCATATTTTTAGTTATCAAAACATGCATAGCATATATGTTATTGAATCATAAGTTATCAAAAGACACAAGCTTAATTAAATACCTGGGAAAACATCTTGTATCATTTACTATTCTTATTTGCCTGCTTATAAAATATAAGATTTCACTGTGCTATTTTCTCCAATATTTGGAATATCCACACAATTTCACAGGATTACCTATGTGGGATATTTAAAATAATCAGGCCCTCATTTTAACAATTATAATAGAAGGCTTAGATTTTAATATTTGATGAAATGCCCAGAGTTTATTTTTATGAGTATTGTAATTGAGTATGTAATTCACCATGCATGTCTCATTATATTAGAGTTTTATAGATTAGTTTTAAAAAAAACATTGTTATTGTGTTTGATGACATATAAACTATACACAAAGGGATATTCTTCCCCACAGAATATTATTTTTAGTCCTTTGTTAGTTCTAATTTTTCAGCATCAATGCCCTAGACCCATGTAAAAAGAAACAATTACATGGGTAAAAAAGAAGTTACAGTTGTTAGCCTGGGTTTTATAGAAGCTATAGCTTTAAAGGGAATATTGATAAAATCAATGACTAGCAACTTTATTGTCTCTTCGTGCACAATAATATTGATTAAGAAAGATAGAAAACAAGATATACTTCCTTGAATATACACTTTGATGTTTTGGATATAAACATAATTCTTACTCTTCTAAAATATATGTGCTTTAAATACCTATTTTGGGGAAAACAGTAAAAATCAGATATACTCTCTTTGAAACATTTAAGCGATGCAGTATAGTATTTATAGTAATTGACATTATGCATCATAAGCATTCAAGTGATGGTACTATTTGATGTTGACCTGTGACATCGATACTCCCATGCATACATGCAGACACCCAACTGCACATGTTTACACACATACACATGAACACATACATTCATCACACTTACATACACACAAATACCATACAAAAATAATAAACCTCTAAATGTACCTTAGGATTAATATATAATATAAACAACACAAATACGATTTATTAGATAAAATCAAAAACCTAAACAATTCTCAAGTTATATTTAGTTATATTTACAGCACAACTTTCCTGTTTAGAAACTATACTTATTTAAAATAAATATTGCATGTAGTAACTGTAGCTCACAAGTTTTAGAAATTTTTGGATTGGTGGTATTTATTTACTGTTTGAACCATTCTACTCAAACTTGTTTGAAAATCAGGATGTGAGCTGGTAAGAGAGCCATCTTTGCTCTGGTGCATTGCCTGGGAGAGGGCGGCCTGCAAAAGCAACACAGTTGCTGGGACAGACTCCATTTCTGGCTCCACATATCTGTCACCTTTCCCACCAGAGGAGAGGTGTCCACCTGGGAGGGGTCTCAAGGCCTGAGCTGGTAGGAGAGCCATCTTTGCTCCAGTGCATTGCTGGGGAAAGGGCAGCCCACAGAAGCAACACAGCCTCTGGGACAGACTCCATTTCTGGCGCCAGACATCTGGCACCTTTCCCACCAGAGGAGAGGTGTCCGCCCAGGAGGGTTCTCAGTGACTGAGCTGGTAAGAGAGCCATCTTTGCCATCTTTGCTCCCCTGAGTTGCTGGGAGAGGGCAGCCTGCAGAAGCAACACAGCTTCTGGGAAAGATTCCATTTCTGTCTCTAGACATACAAGCATCTTCCCCGCCAGAGGGGAGGTGTCTGCCCGGGAGGGGTCTCACTGCCTGAGTTGGTTGGGGAGCCATCTTTCCTCCAGTTCGCCTAGGCTCCAGTCTGCACTGGTGCAACTGTGAACCACAGAAGCTATACAGCTTTGGGACAGGCAGAAGCAACCTAGCCTCTGGGACAGACCCTGTTTCAGGTTCCAGAAATTTGGGCACCTTCCTCAGCAGAGGAAAGGTGGCCACCTGTAAGGGCTCTGTCTTCCAGAGCAGGTGAGAGAGTCATATTATATCCAGGGTCCCTCGGTGGCTAGTCTGTACATGTGAGTAAATAAACTGAAGAGGCAACGCATCTTCTGGGACAGGCCCTGTTTTAGGCCAACATCTTCAGTCAGGAGGCAGATCTGAATGCCAGGCCTCTGTGCACCTTCCCTACCAGAGGAGAGCTTGCCTGCAGAGAGTAATCTGACCACTGAGACTCAGGACTGGACTCCCAGGAATGCTGACAGAGGCTAACAGAATCACAGGAGGAACAACTCCAACCAGAGACAACTATAACAATTAACTCCAGAGATCACCAGATGGCAAAAGGCAAACTTAGCAATCTTACTAACAGAAACCAAGACTACTCACCATCATCAGAACCTAGCTAGCACTCCCACCTCAGTCAGTACTGAATACTCCAACACACCCTAAAATCAAGAATCGGATTTAAAAGCATACCTCGTGATGCTGGTAGAGCACATTAAGTAGGGCATTATTAAAGAAATGTAGTAGAAGGCTGCTAAAAAGATACAAGTCCTTAAAGAAAAACATGCGAATACTTCTAAAGAGGTAGAAGTTCTTAAAGAAAGAGAGGAGAACTGAAACAAACAGGTGATAGAATTGAACAAAAACATCCAAGACTTAAAAAGGGAAGCAATAAAGAAAACCCAAAATGTGACAACTCTGGAGATAGAAAACCTAGGAAAGAAATAAGGAACCATAGATTTAAGAATCAGCAATAGAATACAGGAGATAGAAGAGAGAATCTCAGCTGCAGAAGATTCCATAGAGAACATGGGCACAACAATCAAAGAAAATGCAAAATGCAAAAAGATTCTAACTCAAAACATCCAGGAAATCAAGGACATAAGGAGAAGACCAAACCTACTGATAATAGAAGTAGATGAGAATGAAGATTTTCAACTTAAAGGGCCAGCAAATATCTTCAATAAATTTATAAAAGAAAACTTCCCGAACCTAAAGAAAGAGATGCCCATGAACATAAAAGACGCCTACAGAACTCCAAATAGACTGGACCAGAAAAGAAATTCCTCCCGACACATAATAATCAGAACAACAAATGTACTACATAAAGATAGAATATTAAAAGCAATAAGGGAAAAGGGCCAAGTAACATATAAAGGCAGGCCTATTAGAATTACACCAGACTTCTCACCAGAGACTATGAAAGCCAGAAGATCCTGGACAGATGTTATACAGACCCTAAGAACACAAATGCCATCCCAGGCTAGTATACCCAGCAAAACTTTCAATTACTATAGATGGAGAAACCAAAGTATTCCATGACAAAATCAAATTCACACAATATCTATCCATGAATCCAGCCCTTCAAAGGATAATAAAGGGAAAGCATCAACACATGGACGGAAACTCCATCCTAGAAAAACCAAGAAAGTAATCCTTCCACAAACCTAAAAGAAGACAGACACAAGAAAAAAATCCCAACTTTAACAACAACAACAACAACAAAAAAAAAACAGGAAGCAATTACTTTTCTTTAATTTCTCTTAACATCAATGGACTCAATTCCCCAATAAAAAAGCATAGACTAATAGACTAGCTACACAAACAGGACCCAACATTTTGCTGCTTGCAGGAAACCCACCTCAGGGAAAAAGATAGACACTACCTCAAAGTGAAAGTCTGGAAAACAATTTTCCAAGCAAACGGTCTGAAGAAACAAGCTGGAGTAGCCATTTTAATATCAAATAAAATTGGCTTCCAATCCAAAGATATTAAAAAGACAAGGAGGGGCACTTCATACTCANCAAAGGTAAAATCTACCAAGAGGAACTCTTAATTCTGAATATCTATGCTCCAAATACAAGAGCAGCCATATTCATTAAGGAAACTTTAGTAAAGCTCAAATCACACATTGCGCCTCACACAATAATAGTGGGAGTTTTCAACACCACTCTCTCACCAATGGACAGATCCTGGAAACAGAAACTAAATAGAGATAAATGGACATTAACAGAAGTTACGAAACAAAGGGATTTAATAGATATTTACAGAACTTTTTATCCTAAAACAAAATGATATACCTTCTTCTCAGCCCCACATGGTACCTCCTCCAAAATTGACCATATAATTTGTCATAAAAGAGGCCTCCACAGATACAAAAATATTGAAATTATCCCATGCATTCTATCAGATGATCATGGACTAATGCTAATCATCAATAACAGCATAAACAGTAGAAAGACAAGACTCACGTGGAAACTGAACAACACTCTTCTCAATGATGACTTGGTCAAGAATGAAATAAAGAAAGAATTTAAGACTTTTTAGAGTTTAATGAAAATGAAGCCACAATATACCCAAACTTATGGAATACAATGAAGGCAGTCCTAAGAGGAAAACTCATAGCTCTGAGTGTTGCCAAAAAGAAACTAGAGAGAGCATATACTANCAACCTGACAGAACACCTAGAAGCCCTAGAACTAAAGGAAGCAAATTCATCCAAGAGGAGTAGATGGCAGGAAATAATCAAACTCAGGGGTGAAATCAACCAAGTGGAAACAAAAAGAACTATTCAAAGAATCAACCAAACCAGGAGCTGGTTCTTTAACAAAATCAACAAGATAGATAAACCCTTAGCCAGACTCAATAGAGGGCACAGGGACAGCATCCTAATTAACACAATCAGAAATGAAAAGGGAGACCTAACAACAGACCCTGAGGAAATCCAAAATATCATCAGATCCTACTATAAAAGGCTGTACTCAACAATACCAGGTACCAAAGTTAAATCAGGATCAGATTAACTATCTAAACAGTCCCATTTCCACTAAAGAAATAGAAGCAGTCATCAATAGTCTCTCAACCAAAAAAAAGCCCAAGAACAGATAGGTTTAGGGCAGAGATCTATCAGTCTTTCAAGGAAGACCTAATTGCAACTCTCCTCAAAGTATTCCACAAAATAGAAACAGAAGATTGTCTACTCAATTCATTCTATGAAGCCACAATTACTCTGATACCTAAACCACACAAAGATCCAACAAAGAAAGAGAACTTCAGACCTATTTCCCTTATGAATATTAATGCAAAAATACTCAATAAAATCCT
>NC_034613.1:100184644-100203635 GCF_900095145.1 Mus pahari | reverse complement strand
ATAGAATCCAAGACTACCAGCCCAGAGATGGTCCCACCCACAAGGGGCCTCTCCCCCTTGATCATTAATTGAGGAAATGCCCCACAGCTGGATCTCATGGGGGCATTTCCCCAACTAAAGCTCCTTTCTCTGTGATAACTCCAGCTGTGTCAAGTTGACACAAAGCTAGCCAGTACAGGGGATATCAGTCAGGATGTACAATGAATAAATATTAATTAATTTTTTAAAAATGGCACAAAATTATGAGGGGTACATGTTTCAGGACCTTACATAGAATTTAAGAGACAAACTGGAGTAGATATCACCACATTTGATAATAACTGAGCCATCTTTTCTTCTCCAATGCATCCATTGTATTATAATTCCATTGAGAATAATTTTTAATGGCCCCTCGAAGGTTACTTCATTCCAGAAGGATTACTTTACAAATAATTTGGAAATGTGTACTTGCCTTTCTATTTTTAATATCTAATCTCGTTTGTGTTAAAAATACAATGTTTATGCCATTTAAAAATATTACTTCAAGAAATGTCTGTTCATTTCTGGAGGTTAAAAGGCATAAACTTCGTTTCATATTATTTTTAGCCAAGTAGGGGAACTTGGAATTAGGGGTGGTCAAACTTCTAGTAAGAATATTTTTGTTCTTTTGTTGTACAAGATTGTGTTGCCTACCTTGATTCTTTTGTGCTTCTAGCTAAATGTTAAGAAAGTGTTTTTGGACTCGTGACAGAGATAGAATGACTTTCTGGGTTGCTGCTTGTTGGATGACCAAGTTTACAGCATCCTAGTAATTCATAAATCACTGGAGCTATTGCTATATTCGAACATATTTTAAATTCCTTTCTTAAGTGGCTTAAATACTTTATTCATTAAGATGTTACCTTCCATGTTTAGTTTTAATCAAGAATATTTTTTGTTACAATGGTTCAGGTTTTTATTAAATATTTTCTTCATTTACATTTCAAATGCTATCCCAAAAGTCCCCTATACCCTCCCCCCGCCCTTGTTCCCCTACCCACCCACTCCTACCTCTTGGCCCTGGCATTCCCCTGTACTGGGGCATATAAAGTTTGCAAGACCAAGGGGCCTCTCTTCCCAGTGACGGCCAACTAGGCCATCTTCTGCTACATATGCAGCTAGAGACATGAGCTCTGGGGCTTCTGCTTAGTTCATATTGTTGCTCCACCTATAAGGTTGCAGCCCCCTTCAGCTCCTTGGGTACTTTCTCTAGCTCCTCCATTGGGGGCTTTAAGGGTAGTGTGAATGAATTGTTCAATGCTTTAAACAAGAACAGGCTCATGTGTTTGGATGTGTGCTCAGTTGCTGAAAGTATATTGGAATGATTAGGAGGTTTGTTATTTTTGAAGAATTTGTGCCACTGAGCGTGAATTTGGAAGATTTCTAGACTCCAAACAACCCCAGTGTGCCTTTTCTCTGTCTCTTTTCCTTCTGCTTAAAGATACAGATGTTATTTCATAGTTCTTCCTGCCACAATACAGTTACTCAGTCATAATGGACTCTATTTGAAACCCTTTCTTTTATACATTACCTTAGTCACTATGTATTTGTTTTTGTTTTTTGTTTATTTATTTATATTTTATTTTGTTTTTGTTTTTTACCTTCTAGCTGAGTAACTGAGACAGAGTATTTCCTTTATTTCTTTCTCATTATGAATGTCATTAGCAAGTACAAAGAATACTTATTTTGAGTGCTACTTTTGTAGCCTTCCACTTCTTCTGAAAGAGGTTATTATTTATACTACCTTTCTAGGAGAGTCCTTAACATCTCTTATATATAGAAGTAGGTCTTCTGCAAATAAGTGTTAATTGACTTCTTCCTTTTTTATTTATCTTACTTTTATCTCCTCATATCATTTCTTCTATAAAAATGCTTTTAAAAAATATGTTTAATTGAAATAAAATTTTAACACATTCTTCCCTCTGTTTCTTCCCTCCAGCCCCTTCCCCAGTTATGTGCCCTTAAAAGCCATGATCTCTGCTGAAAGACATAAGAAGTTGAAAAAAGGGAGTTATACATTCATTGTAAGACCCCATCATGGTAATACTATTTACCATGTCTACTAAACTACAAGATTATAGGATCTTTTAAAATTATTATTACTAAACCCTAAGAGATACAGATGTACATATAAATGTATACATGCACAAATATTTATAAATACAAACTTCTTCGCTGCTTTGTCTTCTTTGTGCACATATTGTTTTAAGGCTGACCACTTTTTATTGGACAACAAAGAAGGCAGCTCATCCTTGGGAGAATATTGTGGTGATTAGAATGAAAATTGTCCAAAAGGCTCATACATTCGAATACTTGGTGTATAGTTCTTGTAGTTGTTTATGAGTGAAGAACAATTGTAGCATTCTTGAAGGAAATGTTTCACTAAGTCCATGCCCTTAAGAGTCTCTCTCTCTCTCTCTCTCTCTCTCTCTCTCTCTCTCTCTCTCTCTCTCTCTCTCTCTCTCTCTCTCTGTCTTCCCCTCTCCCTTTTCCTCTCTCTCTCCCTCTTCTCCCCTCCCTCTCTCTATTCCTCTTTCTCACTTTCTCTCTCTATTCCTCTTTCTCACTTTCTCTCTCTTTGTCTTGCACTTCTATAACAAATATATGCTGCCAACTACTGCTCTAGTGCCATGCCTGTTTGCTGCTATGCTGTTTACCATAATAGTCTGGAATTCTATCCTTCTGAAAAATTTAACCCCCACAAATTAAACTTTTCCTTCTGTAGGTTGCCTTGATCATTGTTATAGCACAGCAATAAAAAAAAGTAACCAAAAAGAAATTGGTACCAGGAAATAGACTATTATTTGAATAGGCCTGATCATCCTATTTTTTTGGAAGACTTTGAGACTCTGGACTAGTAAATCTATTGAATATTGTAAATGGGGATTAATTGACTCTTCTAGTAGAAGCTTAGAAGACAATAGTACTGAGAACAATGTAGGCAATAGAAGCCTACATTGAATTTTAAGAATTCAATGTAGAATTTCAGAGGGGAAGTATATTAACAATTGGTCTAGTGACCATTCTTGTAATATTTTGGCAAAGAGTGTGAGTGTGACTGATTTTGCCCTTTTTCTAAATATTTTCCTGAGGATAAATTAAACTTCAGAACTAATTTCTTGGGCAGAGAAGTTTTAAAAGAGGCTCATATTGTACATGAGTTGTATAGTTATTAGTCATCGTTCTTATATAGATCAACAATGAAAAATGAAAGCTAGGCAAACATTAATACAAAATGTACAGTTTGGAAAGCAAAGGAACATGAAGAAATTTAATGTTGGTCTTTGCTGAAAGACATAATAAGAAATTGAAAAAAAAAAAGGAGTTATGCATTCATTGTAAAACCCCATCCTGGTAATACTGTAATTTGTGGGGAATAAAAGGTCTAAAGAATTATCCTGTCCCAAAACCATAAAATACGAAAGTTTATGAAAACATAACTCAAGGAAGATCCCAGGTTTCATACCTATCAGGCTGCTAAATTTGATATCGAAAGTCATCTATTAAGTATAGACCAGACGAGGATGACATTAACTGAAATACCTAACAAAGGGGAAAGAGAACCTGTAGAGACCATATTCAGTAGATAGTCATGGCCCCCAGTTGAAGAATGGGGCAAACCACCCACTCATCTCAAAACTATTAACCCAGAATTCCTCCTAAATTTTCTAAAGAAAATTCAGGGACAATGAGTGGAGTAGAGACTGAAGGAAAGGTCATGCAGAGACTGCCCCACCTAGGGATCCATTCCATCAGCACACAACAAACCCAGACATTATTGAGGATGTCAAGAAGCACTTGCTGATAGGAGCCTGGTATGGTTGACTCCTGAGAGGCTCTGCCAGAGCCTGATCAATACAGATGCGGATGTTTGCAGCCAACCCTCAGACTGAGCACAGGGAAACCAATGAAGCAGTTATGGAAAGGACTGAAGGAGCTGAAGGGGGTTACAACCCCATAGGAATAACAACAATATCAACCAACCAGACCCCCAGACGTCCCAGGGACTAAACCACCAAACAAAGAGTACACATGGAGGGACCCATGGCTCCAGCTGCTTATGTAGCAGAGGATGGCCTTGTTGGGCATCAGAGGGATGAGAGGCCCTTGGTCCTGTGAATGCTCAATGTCCCAGTGTAGGGGAATGTAAGGGTGTGGAGCCAAGAGTGGGTGGGTAGGTGGGGGAACACATTCCTAGAAGTAGGGGGAGGGGGATGATATAGGGGGGTCCTGGGGGTGGGACTGGGAAAGGCGAAAATATTTGAAATATAAATAAAGAAAATATCCAATAAAAAAGAAAAAAGCCATAAATTTCTGTATTTAGAATAGCAAAGAGTAGAGGATTAAAGGGGATGTGAAATCTTTATTCATGGTTAAGGAAGTCTACTGACACAACACATCTATCAGAAGTGTCCCTACATAGATGCCCTGAGAGGCCATTGTATGAAGCTCTGAAAGTCAAGCCAGGATTGTGTTGTAGACCCCAAGACATTGAAGATGCCAGAGCTGTGGGATGTCTGCCAAATGGACATGCTGATGGGGTAGAAGTAGTCCCAGAGAGAAATATGTTGCATTCAGAAAAGCTGGAAGGGAAGAGCCATCTAAATCATCTAAGTTGTCATTGGACATAGAGCTACTGGGTTTAGAGTTTGCCCTGCTGGATTCTAGTTTTACACTGGTCCAGTATTTCTTATATATACCCCATATTCCAACATTTTGGAATTGTATTGCATGTTCTGTGTCATAGAATGTTGGAAGAATGTAATTTGCTTTTTGATTTTACAGGGGATTACACTTAAGAGATTGCTTTAGGTATCTGAAGAGACTTTGAACATTTAAACTATATTGGGACTGTGAAAGTCTGTGAGGACTTTTGAAGGTGAACTAAATCACTTTTTCACTATAGCATGGCCATAAGTCTATGGAGTCCACATTGTAGAAAGATGTGCTTTGAATAAGGATGTCAACCATATGTGCATGTTTATGAATTCTTGGTCCCTAGCTGGTAAAATTCTTTGGGAAATTAGGAGGTATGGCCTTGTTGGCATAGATGTGTGTCACTATGTGTGAGTTTTGAACTTTCAAAGTCCAAGCCATTCCCTGTTAGCTCTCTGTGCCTTATGCTTGTGGATCAAGACACAGATTCTCAGCTGCTGCTACAGTATCCTTCCTATCTGCCTGTTACCAAGCTCCCTGTCATGATAGCTTTAAACTGCTCTTTAGATAATGTAAGCACTAATAAAAATTTTTAGAAGTTGTTTAATTATGGTACCTTATCACAGAAAAAAACAAACAAACAAACAAACAAAAAACCAAACAAAGCTAAGTGCCACAGGTTGGAAAGTTCTTAAACACAAAATGTATTTCTTTCTCAGATAAGGCTGTCAGCAACAGAATGAAAACACATTCTCAGCCGGGTGTGGTGGCACACGCCTTTAATCCCACCACTCGGGAGGCAGAGGCAGGCGGATTTCTGAGTTCGAGGACAGCCTGGTCTACAGAGTGAGTTTCAGGACTGCCAGGACTACACAGAGAAACCCTGTCTCGAAAAACCAAAAAAGAAAAAAAAAAAGAAAGAAAGAAAGAAAGAAGGAAAGAAAGAAAGAAAGAAAGAAAGAAAGAAAGAAAGAAAGAAAGAAAGAAAGAAAAAAGAAAATGAAACCATCATAATCCAGACATTACCAAAAGACCTTAACTCCTAATACCATCACATTGATTACAATGTAAGGCATGAATTTTGTGGAGAAGCAAACATTTAATCCAAAGAATTAACTAAAGACTTCAAAGCTAGGCCCAGATCATAGCTGTGTAACAGAGCATTTTGAAATCTTCATAACACTTGGCATTATAGGAACAATTAGTAATTCAGCAATGAGCTGAAGACTTTTATCAAAAATCTATGTGATGGTTTACATTTCAATGTATAACGTAAGACATTGATATATCTTGTAAAGATGCTAAATTTTTAGAAACAAATATGCTGTATTTCTGTGTTGATTGACTTATAGCTTGAACTTTTAAGTAACTCATCTCAATTATTCAAGATTAGTTATGTTTGTCACATTGACTAGTATACTACTAAACAGAAAATTAAAAAAAATAGAAGTGTAATGATAATATGACTATGCTGAGTTAGTTTAGCATAGCAGTTTTTTAGACGTGAGTTCCTATAAACCAACTTTCTTAGTTATAATTGCTGTTGAATGCTCCCACATAAAGTTTTGGCCATTGATAAAATGTTTCTATTTTCTTGTTTCTGAATATGTTTTTCTATTTCAATTGCAAAATCAAACTACTCTATACTTTTATGGAAATTCATAAAGGGGAGAATCAGCAATAATATCAGTAGCATTCTCTCAGCTCATTTTGATACATGAAGTGCCTCCAAAATATATTGGATGAAGGGCTAAGTTTTAAGGCTATTGGTTTATAATTGCCAAACAATGCAGAGCATTTGATCATCATTTCTAATATAATGTATTCAATCTAATTGAGACTTAATTAAGAAGTCCACTTAAATGAGACATTTCCCAAGTTACTGAATTAATACTAATTAACAACAATGATCGCTGTTTAATTGGGATGGTAATTCTGCTTAATTGGGATGGCTGGTAATGATTAAATGGTTCTCTAAAAGGAATATCCCAGCTTGGTTTAAAGGCTAATTATATTTTGTTTCCCCTTTAAAGACCTTTCTAAAAGTATTGCTAACTAAGAGCCACTAAAAAAAAAAAAAATTAACCAACCCTCCCACTCCTCTTGATATAATAGAATAGCCTTAAAGTCCATTAATTGACATCTTTTCAAGCACTGTATGATTGTTCTTTAGCAGTTAATCCTGCAAGTGTACAATTTTAGCAAACTTTACTCTTCATAGTATAGAAAGTCTAAATCTCTCTCTTTTTGATTGTGTGTGTTTGTGTGTGTGTGTGTGTATGTGTGTGTGTGTAAGGATACAGAAACTAATACAGCACACAAGAAAAAAATGGTCATATTAACACTTGTAATTCTAGTTAGCTGTGATCACACTTGCATGTAATACCACCAGTTGACAGATAGAGGCTAAAAAGTTGCCACAAGTTCAAAAAGTAGCTTGGTTTAACACAGTGAGCTTCCTGCCTGCAGAAAAATAATGAAGAGAATTTACCTCAGTAAACTTTGCTAAAAGTATTAGAGAAGGCACTGGCATACATCAATTAAGATTAAAACAAAATATAAAATTAAATGCTTAGGTAGTGGACCTTAAATTGTTACAATAATATAGAAAAGGAACAAATTGTTTTGATATAGGAAAAGGTGTACTTTAAAAAATAGTTTGAATGTAGAAACTAGATTGGAGAAGTGAATTACCTGAGGGAAGAAAGTATATATATGAATTCTGAGCAAGAAGAAACAGAATAAAATTGATAATAGCAAACACATTTCAAAAAATAAAATTAAAACAAAAACACCATTGGCTAGGCATGGTAGTTCACTGGGGAAGCTGAGGCAGGTGCATCTTATGAGTTCAAGGTCTGCCTGGTTAACAAAGTGAGTTATATGCCAGTGAGGACTACACAGTAAGACCCAGTATCAAAACCACACAGAACAACAACAACACAACAAGAAGTAACTGAAACTTGAATTAGCAAGGATCTGGATAGAAGTTACTATCTGAAGAACTCTAAAGAGATGATGGAATTGAAACAAACATGTTTGGCAATGATTTGTATCACATCATCTAGAATATATTGGACAACCCAGTAAATAATATTAGTCAATTTTAGATAAAAATACAAGAAAGACTTTTGCATAAAATAAGATCCATCTCTTCAGTACAGTCACATTTGCTGCCATACAGCCTCTAACCTCTTGAGAAAGGCCCATTGATCATTCCCATAGTCAACTTTATATTAACACTAATAATTATGATCTTATGGACCCACATAACAGCTTATTCCTTTTCTTCTGCACAAAAGAAGGAAGAAAACCAGAATGATTCTAGTAAAGGATTTTAATTCTGTATTGTGTTATATTTTGATTTTAATAAAGTTTAAACCTTACTTCAAAATTTATTCTTTATGTATGTACATGTTGATTGGCATATGTATATATGAACAGGCAGGTATACTTGTGAACATTTAGAGTCTATGCACTGATATTATAATGTCTTCCTCAGCCAGACAAATGTTCCTTCATACTTCCTGAATACAGAGTCTCAGCAAACATGGCTCAGCAATGAGTTAGGGAAGCTGGTCGAAGGATAACCATGCCTGACTTTTGTTTTCATTTCTCACATGAGTGCTAGAGGTAAAAACTCAGGTTGTCATATCTCTGTAGAAATAATTTTCACAACTGATCCATCTATAGAGTCTCCTAAAATTAAGAATGAATAAAATAGTTGCCTGCTTAACCAGGATTTGAAGTTACAACTTTTCTTTCTTTAAGCTATTGAATTTACAGAGTTAAACAAAAATATACTACCTTGCACAAAAGTTATATCCAAATATGGAACATAAAATTTCAATAACAGCCTATGGATATTATATTTAAAAGTACTACATTGATGATACAATATATGATTTCAACCATCCAACTTTGAATACAAATGTATTTGCAGACCTTTATGAGACTAAGTTGTTATTAAAATATCAACAAATCTCAGGGCCATTGCATTATGATGCCATGTGGTGCAGTGAGTACATGACTTTGGGCAAAATTGTTTTACTATAAAACTGCAGCTACTTAATTGCTGTATTACTGCTATTTGAGAATGTTTTATAATGGTAAAACACTTTCACTAGAACTCAGCAGAGTTTTTGTTTGTGTGTGTGTGTGTGTGTGTGTGTGTGTGTGTGTATGTGGCAGGCAAAATAAAATACTGTCAAGAAGAGTTATATTTACAGAAAGAAATTAAAGAGAAACAACTTATATTTTAACACTATTAAGTTGGAATCATAAGCCTACGATGGTAAGGAAAACTTTCAGTTTTTTGATACGGTACTCCTTGGTAATATCCCCATGTGACGAAGCTGTATTCACCAATTTGACCCTCCCTAGAGGTCTATTATAACAGCAAGTAATGTTATACTACAGTGGAAAGCAGTTATTGCAGTGGGAACTAAACAAGAGAGCTAGATATAAATGCTTAGGACCTCTTAAAAGATTCAAACTGTATGCCACAATGTACAACAGTCCATTTGTGTTATAAAAATTCTCTTAAAAATTAAAGAATATTCAGGTTACAAAGCAATTATTCGTACTTAACCATGAACTTTGTAGATTCTCAACATCAGACATCAAAGATTTCTATGTCCATTATAGAGTTTTGAGCCAGTGAATGAATATAAATCCAGAATTAAAAACTTTAGGAAGAATGAGTCTATTAATAAATATATGTTTTGTTTTATTTTGTTTTGTTTTTCGAGACATGGTTTCTCCGTGTAGCCTTGGCTGTCCTGGAACTCACTTTGTAGACCAGGCTGGCCTCGAACTCAGAAATCTGCCTGCCTCTGCCTCCTAAGTGCTGGGATTAAAGGTGTGAGCCACCACCGTCAGGCAATAATTATATGTTTTATTTCACAATATGTGGTAAAATATTAGTTTGCATTAAAAGCAAAATGGGTGGATTGTTTCCTTTTAAATTGATTTTCCCACTAAGTATATTTCAAAATTATACCTATGTACAATATAATGAAACTGCATGATAATTAAAATAAAGTGAAAATAATACATATCACCTGCCAGCAAGATTCTTCTGAAGGGACCCTGATATAGCGGCCTCTTGTGAGGCTATGCCAGTGCCTGGCAAACACAGAAGTGGATGCTTACAGTCAGTTATTGGATGGAACACAGGGCCCCCAATGGAGGAGCTAGAGAAAGTACCCAAGGAGCTGAATTGGGCTGCAACCCTGTAGGTGGAACAACAATATGAACTAACCAGTACCCCCTGAGCTTGTGTCTCTAGCTGCATATGTAGTAGAAGATGGTCTAATCAGGGAAGAGAGGCCCCTTGGTCTTGCAAACTTTATATGACCTAGCACAGGGGAATGCCAGGGTCAAGAAGTGGGAGTGGCTGGGTAGGGGAGCAGGGGCAGGGGCAAGGTATAGGGAACTTTCGGGATAGCATTTGAAATGTAAATAAAGAAAATATCTAATTAAAAAAATAAAAAATAAAAATAATACGTATCACATTTTCATAGCTGGCATTTTTCATTTATTATTATTATTTTTAAACAAACTTTTTTACAGTCCAGTAGTTATCCCCCTCCTTGTCTACCCTCTGGCTGTTCCTCATCCCATACCTCCTTCCCCAACTCCAAGAGGATGTACCCACCCTACCTCCATTCTCACCACATCATAACTCCCCACTCCCTGGGGCCCCAAGTTTCTAAAGTGTTAGGTGTATCTTTCCTCACTGAAGCCAGAACAGGCAGTTCTCTGCTGTATATGTACGAGGGGGCCTCATTTCAGCTGGTGTATGCTGCCTGGTTAGTTGCTCAGTGTCTGAGAGATCTTGGCGTTGGAGGGGGGAAAGGGGAGGTCCAGGTTAGTTGTGACTGCTGGTTTTACTATGGGGTCACCCTCCTTCTCACGTTCTTCTGGCTTTTCCCTAATTCCATTACAGGGGTCCCTGGCTTCTGTCCAATGGCTGGGTGTAAGTAAGCTGACTCTTTAAGCTGCTTGTTGGGCATTTCAGAGCGCAGCCTCTTGTCTGTAAGCACTCCATAGCATCAGCAATAGTATCAGTGCTTTGGTGCCTCCCTTTAAACAACCCAATCAAAACATGGAGTATAGAACTAAACAGAGAATTCACAACAGAGGAATCTTGAATGGCTGAGAAGCACTTAAATAAATGTTCAAAGTCTTAGTCATCAAGGAAATGCAAATCAAAACAACTCTTGAGATTTCACCTTACACCAATCAGAATGTCTAATATCAAAATCTCAGGTGACAACATATGTTGGTAAGGTTGGGATTGGAAGGATGATTAATGATAAAGAGAATATTATACAGGAGGTACAGAGACAAGACTATCATAAATATCAAATTCGATGAAATGTGAGATAAAACAAAACAACTGAACAACTGAAATGTAAGCATACATGTAAAATTGAAAATGAAGTAATATATAAAATGAAATTTTGTTTAGCTGTGAAGAAAAATGAAATTATGGAACTTTCAGTAATGTATGGGAACTAGAAAATCTTATACAAGAAAATTCCGGCTCTGAAAGACAAATATTCCAATTTCTTCTTGTATGTGGCTCCTAACTTTTAGTTTTTAGATATGTTAATTTATTTGTGGGTATAAGAGGTTAAAGGTCAAGAAATTAGAAAGTAAGTCTAAGAATGGGGCAAATGGCCTTTAAGGAAATGGGTGAATTGGTTAGTGGTACACATAAAATATTAAAGTTTAAGAATATACTGCTGTGAGTGGCAGTGTACAAGCAGGGAAAGGAGGTCATGGAAATGGGGCAGAAATAGGGGTGATGAGGGGTCAATCAAAATTAAGTTTGCTTGTATATAAATAAATCTGTTGTTTGCATGTTAATTGAGAAAATAAAATACATATGAATTATTGAAAAAATAAAAGTAAATGAAACAGAATATAGTATAACACAAAAAGCCCCATTAGTATTTCATCTTGGTTGGGATGAATATGTTTTCTCCATTTCCCTCAATTATCTTTTGCAGCACTTTCTATATGTGGGAAATGACTGCTAGTCTTAGAATCTCAAGCATTATGTTAGCATGCCGTTCCTGAAAAGAGAGGTTTCCATATGGAGCTCCAGGTTTTGTCAGTATTTTTCAGTCTAACATAACCTGCTTGCTAAATATAACATTGCATCTGTTAGTTTAAAAATGAGTGTTTGCAGGTAAAATGTTCTGGAAATGATACTCTGTGTAGGGAACAATAGTCTGCCAACTTGTGGTTAACCTTTTTTTACATATTTTTTATTGGATATTTTCTTTATTTACATTTCAAATGTTATCCCCTTACCCGGTTTCCCCCCCCTTTGAAAACAGATAACATATCCTTAGTCATTCCTACTGGAGAGACTGTGGCTATAATCAACAATACATATAGTTTTCCATGGTTCACTTGTTCATGGAGTGGTAGGGATATGTCCTTAAAATATTCACTCCAGAGTACATGAAGAATATTTCACTAACAGGCACTGTATCATGCTTTGCCCTTATGTTCACAGCCTGTAATATTCTGGATGTTTTTCTACCTGTGCTGTATCCAACCACTGGTCATATCCAAATAGTCAGTTAGCTTCTAGTCTCTTCTTTTGTGGCAGTCTGGTTACCAGAAGGGGAAAACATCACAGTGATAGTGTAAGACTTTCGTGGTGTCTTAGTTAGGGTTTCTATTCCTGCACAAACATCATGACCAAGAAGCAGTTTGGGGAGGAAAGGTTTTATTTGGCTTACATTTCCATACTGCTGTTGATCACCAAAGGATACAGGACTGTAACTCAAGCAGGTCAGAAAGCAGGAGGTGCTGCAGAGGCCATGGAGGGATGTTCTTTACTGGCTTGCCTCCCCTGGCTTGCTCAGCCTGTTCTCTTATAGAATCCAAGTCTACCAGCCCAGAGATGGTCCCACCCACAAGGGGCCTCTCCCCCTTGATCACTAATTGAGGAAATGCCCCACAGCTGGATCTCATGGGGGCATTTCCCCAACTAAAGCTCCTTTCTCTGTGATAACTCCAGCTGTGCCAAGTTGACACAAAGCTAGCCAGTACACATGAGGAGCCCTCCCCACTTTAGTCTTAAGAAGGCAACACCCCAAAACCATGAATAATCTTGATGTAAAAACACAAGGTAGTTTAATGGCGGAGCTCCAGGCTGATGCATACCCAACTCAGGAGGTATAGGCACCGGCCAGGAGGCTGGAAAGCTAGGGGTTTTTGTAGGGGGAGGGGAAGGGGCTAGCAAGATTTGGAGTGGTTACACAAGATTGGCTAATTTAAATGTACACATTTGCACAATGGTACATGCAAGTCAGGAATGCTAGGAGACCTGAGGGGCGGGTTAGCGGAACATTTGGTTCAGTCCCAGGAATGTTCCAACAATGGCCTGCCTGGGCGTGCCTGTTTCACTGTGCTTTCCGCCTCAGGCTTCCAAGCTTACAAACAACTATTTCTCTGGACATAAGTTGCATGAATCCCAGGCCTTAAATTTCATTTCCCTTCAATAGCTACTTGTCACATTATCATCGTGCAAGCACCATTTTGTGGCTGCTTGCACATATATACTTTTTTGGGTATATAACACCTTGGTTTATTGTTCTCTTCATCAGTTCTTTCACTGTAAATTATAGAGTCTACTATTGTTTATTTTGAATCTTCTCTGAGTTGCACAAAAGTGCTTTCTAACCTGTCATAATATGTAGATGTCTTTTCCTTGACAGTTTACAACTAAATTTTATTTTGAAATCAATTTTTTGGAAATATTTAGGCTTTGTAAATCTGATTACTCATTTTCCTTGCAAAATTGAGAACATTTTAAATACTTTTTATTTGTAAACCTCTACTTCTCTTATAGTTCTCTAAATCTAATAAAGTATATTATTTGTTGCTATTATGCAGACCAAACATTGATCTCTTTCTTTCTCTGTCTCTCTGTCTCTGTCTCTGTCTCTGTCTCTCTCTGTCTCTGTCTCTCTCTCTCTCTCTCTCTCTCTCTCTCTCTCTCTGTGTGTGTGTGTGTGTGTGTGTGTGTATGCGTACCTGTAAGCATTTCTCAGAGGTCATGCACCTTTTTGTTTTGAATTATAGCCCACCTCTAGTTCTAGCTCAAGATATCTGTTTTCCTTCATCTTCTAAGTCAAAAATATAACAGGCCATGATGCCTCATCACTATAGAGCCAGCTGTTTCAGTGGCCCTTTATTTACTGCTCTAATAGACTTCAACCCTTGAAACATAATTGAACATCTTCTTTTCCCTAAAATGGTTGGTAGGATAATCTTTCACAGCAATGAGACAATTAACTCATGTGGAGAATCGGTATTCATAATTCAATTGATGTTGTGATGAGCTAGACCATAGACTTTAAGGACTAGATTGTGGAGAAATTATTGGAGTTAAAATAAAGAGATTTGGAATACCATAAGGAGATTTGAATGGACATTACAGTAGAAGTTCAGAAATTTAAAATGATGATAGACATGTTGACTCAATAAATGGTTCATTTAAGAGCTTTTAAAGACAATGAAAGATTCCATCATGATTTAAAATTGATTCTATTTTCATATTCTGCTAAAGAAAATGGTTGTTTTTTCATGGATAGCCCTTGGGCTAATTATATTTGAAGTTAATTCCATCCTCTTATGAGGGGTTGCTTACAAGGAATGAGTCAGCATTCAGGTGATTTCCTATAAAGGTGCTTCCCACCTTAATTTGTAAAATAAAGGATAGCTGATGATTGGGCAGATAAAGGAAGATTGGAAGGTGTAGTAGAAGTTGGAGTGAGAGAAGATGGAGAAAATGGAAGAGAGAGAGGACAAAGAGGAGGAGGAAGAAGAAAAGCTGAGCAGAAGCACATGGCCTGGAGAAACCACAAAAGTCTCATAGATGTGGAAGATGGTAGTGTAAAGTAGATCAGCCCAATCTAGATGCATGGCATGTATTGATATTAATTGAGTTGTGTTTTCATTGCTGGGGCATATTTGGATTGGAGATTTACTGAAACAAAATGGTGCCCAAATATTAATTTGAATTCAACAAACCTGAGATAAAAATTCACTGCCCCTCCCCCACCACTGAATGGGTCTTGGGCAGTGACCTGGGCTTTAGAAGTATGGATTTGAAGCTGACTGTGTTTGAGGGGCCTACAGAGAATGGCAGAGAGTCATCTACATCTGGGAGAGCATTTCTGTGTTTGCTTCCCTGTATCCTTCCCTCCCCACATTGCCTCCTCCATCTCCAAACAGGAACACAGACAATGCGGGTATTTCTACACTCAGCTTCTCCCTGTGAATAAAGAATTGGGAGACAAAGGTATGAAGGGCTCTGGGTCAGGTAATTCACTGATATAAAGAGAGAATTATAACCTTTTGATACTTAAAAATGGCACAGAGATATATTGTTCTAATAAGTCTTACAGGAGACTCATATTCTGTCTAACATGGGTTCCATGGGAATTTTGGGTTTAAATCTTTGTTTGACAAGGAGCCTCTTATAAGCAGGTATAGAAAGGAAAGAAAATGAAAGGAGCTAGGAAAGGAAAAAAAGGAAAGGAAGGGAAGGGAAGGGAAGGGAAGGGAAGGGAAGGGAAAGGAAAAGGAAAAGGAAAAGGAAAAGGAAAAGGAAAAGGAAAAGGAAAAGGAAAAGGAAAAGGAAAAGGAAAAGGGATGGGAAGGGAAGGGAAGGGAAGGAAAGGAAAGGAAAGGAAAGGAAAGGAAAGGAAAGGAAAGGAAAGGAAAGGAAAGGAAAGGAAAGGAAAGGAAAAAGGAAAGAAAAGGAAAAAGGAAAGGAAAGGAAAAAGGAAAGGAAAGGAAAAAGGAAAGGAAAGGAAAAAAGGAAAGGAAAGGAAAATAGAAGGGTTAATCAGTTGTTTGAAAGATGGTATGATAAAGTCTAAATGAGACTCATATTCTGTCTAACATGGGTTCCATGTGAATTTTTGTTTAATATCCTGACATGACAAATTAGAAAGGCATAAATAGGCTAAAATATGTGTGGTTTTGGATATTATGGCTGTTTTATTGTTCCTCTGGGACAAAGGGCAAGCTACAGGTTTTCCTGGTTACCTGTTGAAGGATATCCTGATTTGAGGAAAAGGTTTGTCTTTGTCTTTTTGGAAAAAGGTGATTAAGACATTTACACCATCCAGAGTTATATGGATCAGATTTGATAGATGGTAACCCCCTGAAGAACTAGATTCCAGAGGTTTAATTTAAAAAGTTATCTTGATGACACTAAAATTTTGTTTTGAGATTTGTATATTACAGAATATACAGCCTTGGTGAACTTCATCATCAGACATGCTGAACTGACCTGCCTGAACACCTGATATCTTGGTTTTTCATGCAGATCCAGTCAGGACACAGCCATTAGAGACTAATACAATCATTAGTGTGGCCTTCTTAAGGCCAACCAACTCCCACATTTTCTTTAACCTTCCACCCCCCCTTCAAAATATCTCAAAGCCCATATTCAGCTTGAAGAAGTTATGAAGAGTCATGTCCTCAGTTCCCTAGGATTTGGGACTGGGGGTGGATATTATAGGTTGTCTTTGATACTAAAAATTTGGAAGTATGGGGCTTAGACACAGTCCTTTTGTTGTTGTTATTAAAAACAGATCTGAGATGTTTAAGCCTGTGAGTTAAGGGCCAAATAGGAAATTAATGGCTCTGAGTTTATTATTAGGGTGTTTCCAGTTATTTTCATCTGAAATTGCTAAGAGTAGGTAATAGAGAAGAGTCCAGATAACTTCACATAGATTGTTTTAAAAAACATCAGAAGTCCAAAGAATGTGATGCTTAATGTTATGTATTCACTTGTTGTTGAGACCAGTCTGCTCCTGACAGCTTTCCCTGTCTTGGATTTAAAGAAAAAGCTGAGCATGATTGAGTTACTCTAGTTGTGCCGAAATAGCCACTAGGCAAGAATTGCCTCATTTCATCTACAGACATAATACTGTCCAAAGAAAGGACACAATTACAGGTTAGGACAGCTTGATTCTCCTGAGACAGAGCAGGCTAGTCCTTAATATTCCTGTTTCTCTAAGTCTGTCAGATGACCCTGGCCAGTAGACTGAAGACCAATGCTCCAACGTGTTGAAGTAAGGGACTGTCCAGGTGATCAGTGGTCTCTATGTATTGGCTAAGTTCTAGAAGTTGTGTTAGGCTTCCTATATATTTTCAGTTAATATCAGTAGTTCTTGGATTTCGGATGGGGTTGAAAAATTACATAGTCTCTTCGTCAGCCCAGGCTTTTTACTTTGAGAGGAACAGATTTGAGGGATGGTTTTAAGATGGCATTTAATCTAAAGCCAAGACATAGCCAGGGGCAGAATGAAACCCAACAAGGAAGACCAAAGTGTGAATACTTTGGACCTTCTTAGAAGGCAGGAGATACAGAAAGAATGTGTAGAACAGTAACCAAATGAAAGGTCTTGAAGTGAATGTCCCTCCTATGGATCCATCCCATATACAGTTACCAAACCCAGACACTATTGTGGATGCTAACAAGAGCTTACTGACAGGAGCCTGAGAGGCTCCTGAGAGGCTCTGCTAGTGCCTAACAGATAAAGACATGGATGCTTTCAGGCATTAATTTAACTAAGCACAAAGATCCCACTGGAGGAGCGAGAAAAGGGACCCAAGGAGCTGAAGGAGCTTGCAGTCCCATAGGAGGAACAACAATATGAATCATCGAGTACTCCCAGAGCTCTCAGGGACTAAACCATCAACCAAAGGGTACACATGGAGAGAGATCCATGGCTGCAGCCTCATATGTAGAAGAGGATGGCCTTGTGGGACATCAATGAGAGGAGAGGCCCTTGGTCCTGTGAAGGATCAATGTCCAAGTGTATGGGAATGCCAGGTTAGTGAAGAAAGAGTAGGTTAGTTAGTGAGCAGGCAGGGTTAGGGAGGATGAGAGAGGGGATTCTATGCTTCAGTATAAGGGAATGTCAGGGCCGAGAAGTGGTAGTGAGTGGGTTGTGGAGCAGGGGCAGGAGGGAAAGGATAGGGGATTTTTGTAGGGGAATCTCAGACAGGGGATAACATTTGAAATATAAATAAAGAAAATTTCTAATAAAAATTTTTAAATAAGAAATGTGAATGAAGGAAATATGTAATAAAAAAATTTTAAAAATTGATCGCTTTGCATTTTTCTACCTGCTGACTGCCAGTGGATCCAGCACCATTTGTTGAAAACACTGTCTTTTTTCCAGTGGATGGTTTTAGCTCCTTTATCAAAGATCAAGTGATCAGATGTGTGGGTTCATTTCTGTGTCTTCAGTTTTCCTCCATTGATCTACCTGCCTACCGCTGTACCAATACCATACATGTTTTATCACTATTGCTCTGTAGTACAGCTTGACTTTCTGGGTTGTGATTCCTTCAGAAATTCTTTTATTGTTGAGAATGATTTTCACTATCCTGGGATCTTTGTTATTCCAAATGAATTTGCAAATTGCTCTTTCTAACTCTAGGAAGAATTGGGTAGGAATTTTGATGGAGATTGCATTGAATTTGTAGATTGCTAAAACATTCTCAAATGTGAGGGAAGCTGAATAGCTGAATTTGTAACTATGAGTGTTTTTTGTTTTGTTTTGTTTTGTTTTGTTTTTTGACTTTTTTGTTTGTTCTGACAAGATATATAAAGAACAGTATACTACTCAGGTTGTGGTTTAGTTGGTTATCACTGTGTATAGCTAGGTTGAATGTGAAAGAGGAAACTATAAAAACTCACAGTTTTGTGGGGAGAGGGTTAAAGTCATGGAGTAGTTTTAAATGCAAAGATAAACTACTGCAGTTGTTAAAACTATTAGTGATATTAACGAGAAATGTGTATACTTCATTCTGTGACAATAGCTGTGGTATTAATGGAAAGGCTGAAGGCTCTAAGATGTAAAAATGAATACTGAGAAAACATTTGAAAGAAAAATGCCTTTAAAACAATTCCTAAGTATAGGTTACCTCTGTGGGTGTTCCTGCTCAAAATTGTCCAATGCTGGAAAAGCTTTCATTGAAGTATGTATAAGGGCATTTGACCAGTGTAGTCAAGATTGGAATATATCTCAAGGTGACAGTAGTTCTTTGTAACATTACCTATAAAGTTGTGGTCACAGAGGATCGATAGGTAGAACTTGCTCTTAAAGAGCACAATGTGTGTTTTACTCCCAGTATCCATATAGTAGATATAGTTAATGCCCACAAGTTGAGTCACCTCTAACTTTCTTAATGTAGAATGTGCATGGTTGTATACACACAAAAACATACACACACACACACACACACACACACACACACA
>NC_034613.1:100179344-100184576 GCF_900095145.1 Mus pahari | reverse complement strand
AGAGAGAGAGAGAGAGAGAGAGAGAGAGAGAGAGAGAGAGAGAGAGAGAGAGAGAGAGAGAAATAATGCATAATTAAGTCCATACATATGCCTTGTGATTGGTTGAAGTAATATTACCTTTTGAAAAAATTATCTTATAGATCACCTATTTTTCTTATAATTTTTCTTATAAATTATAAACATGCATATGATCTTTGCAGTGAAGGGGATCAAACACACTTCCTAGAGCATAGTAGGCAAACACACTTGCACAAAGTTAAATCAAATTTAAACCTTTTGTTTAATATATATATATATATATATATATATATATATATGTGTGTGTGTGCAACTATTTTATATAACATTTATATATGACATAGTAGGCAAACACACTTGCACAAAGTTAAATCAAATTTAAACCTTTTGTTTAATATATATATATATGTGTGTGTGTGTGTGTGTGTGCAACTATTTTATATAACATTTATATATGACATTTTGGCTAAGCCAATGAAAAATTTAGAAGTGAGCTCATGGAAATAGCTGAGTCATTTTGTATGAATGTATCAGGAATTATAAGGTTGTTCTAAATAACAGAATGTGATATTTAACATCACATTCTTCTGAAAATTTCATACTTTCTCAAGGAATATTGGAACATCTTATAAGTACTGGAACATAAATTAACTGCCTTAGATGAAGATTTACACTGTGTATTACCTTAATAGTTTAAGTGTTTAACGTTTAAGTATATTGTATTTATAGTTGAGATAACAGAGTAAGAAGGCATGACCTATCTAGAGGGATACTAAAGAGAAGTGTTACTCTGAGGAGCAATGTTGCTTTGAGTTTATAATCAATATAAGATCAAGAACACATTGTTTGTTCAATGCTATCATAGAAATTTTTGATCATAGAAATTTTTGGTTACATAAGTTTATGAGTTACAAGAAACTAGGGAAGAGTACAAAGAAAGCAGCTTAAAGGTGTCATGACTCAATATCAGGCTTAATCCCTTTGTAAATCACGTCTGTTGTTTCATGCCTTCAATGATTACTTTATTCACTTTAGCAAATAGAAAACCATAGTCAGTTTTTCACAGATTTCTTCCAGATTGTCCCAATATTTACCCAAGGTATTGCTTACTTTAATATATTTCACCTACCCAGAATACAAAAATTGTATAAAAAGTCTATATTTCTATTCTACAATAGGAATTGAAATTGATACACAATAGCTTATTGATTTTCCTTTTATATAACTTTGCAGTGTCCTTGACTTTTAAAAGTAATTCTATATCATCTCATTTTCATGCAGGACAACGAGTATTGACAATTACACTATTTATTCACATAATCATTTATCAACATCTGGTCATTTTTAATAGGTTTCACAGTCATTAATGAGAATTAGTAAAAGCCAACTAAATTTGCATATTAATTAATTTGACAGGAAAGTTCTAGTTGCATATAGAGCTAAAAGACATTTACTGAATGTAAATGATCATTACACCGTGTTGTTGAAGTTGTTAGTATACAGGAAAAAAATTTATTTTAGCATTGCATTCATATATACTGAGAAAAAATAAAAACATAACTCTAAGGAAATCATTTTTTACTATAACTTCCTAATGATATGTTATACATGTTATTTTTCTTTTATGTTTTAAAAAAGCATTTGACATTTATGACATTTAGTATGTCACACAATTGCTTAATACAAATAAGGCATCTTTGGCATTCAATTTATGTAGAATTAAAGATGTTAGAAGAAATGAACATAGAAACCATAGAACAAAAGCTTATTTGGTGCAAAGTATTGACAGGAACTACAGTATATTAAAATCTATCTTTGTATGATAATCATTTGAAAATATTTACTCATTTATATATTCCTTCTTTTTCTATTTTATTGGATATTTTTTATTTATATTTCAAATGTTATCACCTTTGCCTGTTGTGCTCAGAACCCCTCTATCCCACCCCTCCTTCCTCTGCTTCTATAAAGGTGTTCTCCCACCCACCAAAACACTCCTGCCTCCCCGTCCTTGCATTCCTCTACACTAGGGCATCAAGCCTTCATAGAACCAAGGGCCGACCCTCCCATTGATGCCCAACAAAGCCATCCTCTGCTACATATGTGGCTGAAGCCATGGGTCCCTCTATGTGTACTCCTTGGTTGGTGGTTTAGTCCCTGGGAGCTCTGGGGTGGAGTTCTCTTTGGTTGATATTGTTGTTGTTCCTAAGGGGTTGCAAACCCCTTATGCTCTTTATGAGTATATGTACACATTTGTGTTTGTATATAGATGTGCTGAGAAAAGAAAAATCTACCATGTCTTCTTCTCACTCTCTCCCCATCCCTTTTAGGAAGGGTCTTTCTCTGAACCTTGGCTCACATGTTTCTCAGTTAGACTGTAAGCCAGAACACCCCATGTTCCTTCTGTCTCTGAGGATATAGGCATTC
Organism: Mus pahari; assembly: GCF_900095145.1. Classification (NCBI taxonomy): domain Eukaryota; kingdom Metazoa; phylum Chordata; class Mammalia; order Rodentia; family Muridae; genus Mus; species Mus pahari. The sequence continues at coordinate 100,182,131 of NC_034613.1, read as the reverse complement.
ACTAGATGTGTGGTTTTTATTGAAGCTTTGGGATCTATATACCAGTTCTTTAGATTGTGCAGTTAGAATTCTTATGCTATAAAGAATCTCTCAAGCCCTATGATGGTTAATGTTAGTAGCCAACTTGATTGAATTTTGAAATGTCAGGTAGATTAGTGAAACACACCTTACGGAGTATGTGATAGTGTCTCCAGAGATGATTATGTGAGAAAGACTGTACTTAATAAGTTAATTAACAGATTGGTAGATTTATAATGTGATCTTACTATGGGAGGTGGTGACAGGTAAGAATTGAGCCTAGCAAGATGATGTAGATATCTGAGACTGTGTTATTAGTGATATATTTTATTCTGGCTCCTTCCTGATTTTCAATCATCTGTTTCCTATTTGCCATAAGGTGAACAGCCTATGCCAGCAGTTCATCCTCCTACCATGATGGTCTGTTCACTGAGGACCTGATTTCTTCATAACAAGGGACTATACCTTTGAAATGTTTTTATAAATGAGTTATATTATTATTATTTTATTCTAAGTTGTTTCTGCCACATATTCTGGTTGTATCTTTCAAAACAAGTAGAAAATTAAATCAGTGTACTCAGATTCTTAGCATAAGATAATATAAAGTGTTTTGTGCTTATTCCTGTATTAATAGAATTAATATGGTTCTACATATAAAATAATTCCTAATAAAATATAATCTAATGTCTTCCCCAATTCATGAACTTACGATATTTTTAAAAAACGAACATGTACTATTTAATAGTGTTTCTCATATCAGTAGCTTACTATGTCTTAATTTCCTTTTCTAGTGCTATGATACAACATTCCTATCAATGCAACTTGGGTGAAAGGGTTTTTCTACATGGGTCTTCAGTTTGCTTTTCTATATCACCTAGGACCACTGGCCCTAGGATGGCACCACCTGCTGTAGTCCTAGCCATCGCATATTCATCATTAGTTAAGAACATGTCCCACAGATATGCCTTGTAGGACAATCTGATAGAGGCAGTTCCTCAGTTGAGACTCTCACTTTTCGGATATGTGTCAATTGGCAGCAACTAACTGGCATAATATAGAAAACCTTAGAGATGTTATTATTTAAAATCACTTCAATTTATACTTGTGTAATGTCTTCTGTCTCTGAAAGCATTCTAGAGACTTAAGAGCATATATATTAATAACATGTAGTGTAAATGATTGACTATATTAAGGTTAGTTTAGAGCACCATTCACAATGATTGTAGGAACATTACAATTGTTTTCTCTGAAAATTACAGTGGTTGAAACATTGTCATAATTTCAGAATGTTTTCTGTATTGGACAGACCAGATATTGCCTATTTAATCAATACAGACAATTGGTGCTATGATGTAAACCTTAAATCAGCATTTACAAACTGCAAGATATAGATTGGCTTTTATTCACTCTTTTTGTCTCCATATATTATGGTATAACTTTATTTTGCTGGATATGAAACAACGCTATTTGAAATTAAACTTTAGTGTTAGGTAAGGTAAATTTTGTGTGATATATATATATATATATATATATATATCCTATTGACTCTTTTACTCTTTTTTCATGTGTCATCTGGAAAAATATATTCAATCAAAATATATAATAAATAGTTTTATTTTCATATAAGATCATATTTCTTAGATTGCATATGAAAAATCATGACCATATTCTGTGTTTGAAAATACTCATAAATCATCATCTAAGATAGTGTATCTTTGACACTCTGCAAGAATTTTACATTCATTGTCTTATTTTACTTTTACAAATGTATCACAGTTTTGATAAAGTAATCTTCATAAGATAAAGAAACAGGAAATCTCACTGTACAAATATTAAGTTGTTAAAGGTCATTATTATACAAGAAGGATTTGAATTCAAATAGAATTTTCTAGCTTCAAATAACTTAACTCTTTTGTTAATATGTTCAAATGTTTTTAATGTTTCACTGTTTGGGAAGTTCTTTATATTTTATCAATACATATGTAAAACAGACATAAGAGTTAAACATCATTTTTCTCTTTGATAAATTATAGACTCAAGTGCAAATATAGATTTTACTATTAAAGATGAATCAATTTTGTCAGTAGAAAATACCATATTTACTTCATCCAAAGTTATCAATATTCTTTTTTATCTAATTTTTTATAGAATAAATTGGGTAGAGTTCTTTCTGTCTCTATTTTGTGGAATAGTTTGAGGAGTATTGGAATTAGGTCTTCTTTGAAGGTCTGATAGAACTCTGCATTAATCCCATCTGGTCCTGGGCTTTTTTTGGTTTGGAGACTATTAATGACTGTTTCTATTTCTTTAGAGGATATGGGGGTGGTGAAATCCTTTATCTGACCCTGATTTAACTTTGATACCTGGTATCTGTCTAGAAAATTGTCCATTTCATACAGATTTTCTAGTTTTGTTGAGTATAGGCTTTGGTAGGAGGATCTGATGATTTTTTTGATTTCCTCGGATTCTGTTGTTATATCCCCCTTTTCCATTTTGATTTTGTTAATTTGGGTATGAACTCTGTGCCTCTAGTTAGTTTGACTAAGGGTTTACCTATCCTGTTGATTTTCTCAAAGAATCAGAACCTGATTTTGTTGATTCTTTTTATAGTTTTTTTTTGTTGTTGTTTCTACTTGCTTGATTTCAGTCCTGAATGTGATTATTTCTTACAGTCTATTCCTTTTGCATGGATTTGCTTCTTTTTGTTTTAGAGCTTTCAGGTGTACTGTTAAACTGCTAGTGTATGTTCTCTCTAGTTTCTTTTTGGAG
>NC_034613.1:100174664-100179003 GCF_900095145.1 Mus pahari | reverse complement strand
TTTCTTGCTTTCTTGCTTTCTTTCATCCTTGACAAGGTTATCGTTGAGTAGAGCATTGTTCTGTTTCTGTGTGTATGTTGGCTTTCTGTTGTTTTTGTTGCTATTGAAGATCAGTCTTAATCTAAAGTATTCTGATAGGAGGTATAGGATTATTTCGATCTTCTTACATCTGTTGAGGTCTGATGTGTGACAAATTATATGGTAAGTTTTGGAGAAGGTAGTATGAGAATGCTGAGATGAAGGTATTTTATTTTGTTTTAAGATGGAATATTCTATAGATATATTTTAAATACATTTGGTCCAAAACTTCTGTTAGTTTCACTGTGTCTGTTAAGTTTGTGTTTCCCTGATCTGTCCACTGATGAGAGTGTGGTTTTGAAGTCCCCCACAATTATTGTGTAAGTTACATCGTGTGCTTTTAGCTTTAGTAAAGTTTCTTTTATGAATGTGGGTGCCCTTGCATTTAGAGCATTGATTATTAGAATTGAGAATTCTTTTTCTTTTATTTTTCCTGTGATAAGTATGAAGTATCCTTCCTTATCTTTTTTGATGACTTTTGGTTGAAAGTTGATTTTATCCAATATTAGAATGGCTACTCCAGCTTGTGTCTTGAGACAATTCACTTGGAAAACAGTTTTCTAGCCCTTTACTCTGTGGTAGTGTTTGTCTTTGACACTGAGTTTTGTTTCCTGTTTGCAGCAAAATGCTGGGTCCTGATTATTTATCCAGTCTGTTAATCTATGTCTTTTTATTGGCAAATTGAATCCATTGATGTTATTTTTGTGTTTGTGGGTTTTTTGTTTGTTAGTTTGTTTGTTTTGGTTTGTTGAAAGATACAACCCTTTTTTCTTTTTCTTGCTTTTTCTAGGGTATAGTTTCCCTCGTATTTGGTTTTGTCATGGAATATATTGTTTTCTCCATCTATGGTAATTGAGAATTTTGCAGGCAATAGTAGTCTGGGTTGGCATTTGTGTTCTATTAGGGTCTTTATGAGATCTGACCAGAATCTTCAGGCTCTCTAAGTCTCTAGTGAGAAGTCTGGTGTATTTCTGATAGGTCTGCCTTTATGTGTTACTTGACATTTCTCCTTATTGCTTTTCATATTCTTTCTTTGTTTAGTACATTTGATGTTTTTATTATTATGTGATGGGAGGAATTTCTTTTCTGATCCAATCTATTTGGAGTTCTATATGCTTGTTGTATGCTCATGGTCATCTCTTTCTTTAGGTTTTGAAGTTCTCTTCTACAATTTTGTTGAAGATATTTACTGGCCCTTTAAGTTGGGAATCTTTGCGCTCTTCTATACCTATTATCCTTAGCTTTGATCTTCTCATTTTGCCCTGGATTATCTGGATGTTTTGGGTTAGGAGCTTTGTGCATTTTTCATTTTCTTTGATTTTTATGTCAATATTTTCTATGGTATCTTCTGCACCTGAGATTCTCTCTTCTATCTCTTGTTTTCTGGTGGTGATACTTGCATCTATGACTTCTTATCTCTTTCCTAGGTTTTGTAAATCCAGGGATGTCTTCCTTTGTGATTTTATTGCTTCTATTAACACTTTTTGATCCTGGATGGTTTCGTTTGTTTTCTTTTGCTGTTTGATAATTTTTTTCCTATAATTCGTTAAGGTATTTTTGTGTTTCCTCTTTAAGGGCTTCTAGATGTTTACCTGTTTTCTCCTTTACTTCTATAAGGGAACTATTTGTCCTTCTTAAAGTCCTCTATCATAATCATGAGATGTGATTTTAAATTTGAGTTTTGCTTTCCTGTTGTGTTGGGGTAGCTAGGGCTTACTGTGGTGGGAGAACTGGGTTCTTATGATGCCAAGTAGTCTTGGTTTCTGTTGATTATGTTTTTGTGTTTGCCTTTTGCCATCTGGTTATCTCTGGTGTTAGCTTGTCTTTTTGTCTCTGAGTTTGGCTTGTCTCTTCTGCATGCTTATGGGTCAGTACTCCTGGGAGACCAGTACACTATGGGAGGAATTTGGGTACGGAGTGCTGTGTTACTGGGTCAGCTCTTGGGTGCAGAGAGATATCACAATTATTTTGTCCCCAGCTGATCCTTGGTTTCTCTGTCCTAATGACTCTGTGAGGGTCCCTCTTGTGCCAGAAGTTTGAAGAGAAGTTGTTGTCTTACCTGTGCTCACAGATTTGTAGGCACTTCTATTTTACACTAAAAACTTGCAGTTTCTCCAAGCCATGTGCTTCTGCTCTGCTTTTCTTCTTCTTCCTCTTCTGTGTCCTCTCCCTCTTCCATTTTCTCCTTTTTCTCCCTCTCTCTACCTTCTGTCCCACCTTCCCTTTTATCTGCCTAATCATTAACTCTCATTTATTTTACAAATTAAGGTGGGAAGCAGGTTTGAAGAAAAACACCTAAGTGGTGACTCATTCCTTGTTTGCAACCATTCACAGGAGAAAGGAATTAACTTCAAATATTATTAGCCCCAGGGCTATCCACAACATTTTCCCCTTTCTGTTCAATTACAATACTATTTTATATCAGATATAATTGAATGTAACTATTATTATTTTGTAATTTATAAAGTATATGAGATGTAACACCAAGTCCATCATCTTTGTTAATTAAATAGAACCTCTGTCATTTATCCTTACTTAAAAGACTATAGTTCTCCACCTGGCTTTGTCTTGGGTTTAGATTTAATGCCATTTCAAAACCAACTTCTCAAATCTGTTCCTCTCAAAGTAAAAAGCCTGGGCTGACAAAGAGACTATGTAGTTTTTCAACCCCATCAGAAATCCAGGAACGAATGTCATTAACTGAAAATATATAGGAAGCCTAACACAGCTTCAAAAACCTAACCAATTTATAGAGAGTGCTGGTCACTTGGAGAGTCCCTTACTTCAACATGTTGGAGCATCAGCTTACTGGCCAGGATCATCTGACAGACTTAGAGAAACAGGAATATTAAGGACTAGCTTACTCTGTCTCAGCAGAATCAAGCTGTCATAACCTGTAATTGTATCCTTTCTTTGGACAGTATTATGTCTGTAGATGAAATGAGGCGATTCTTGCCTAGTGGCTCTTTTGCCACAACTGGAGTAACTACAAAGATGCTCAGTTTCTTCTTCAAATCCAAGACAGGGAAAGTTGTCAGGAGCAGACTAGCTTCAACAAGTGAATAAATGACATTAACATCACATTTTGTGGCCTTCTGACATTTTTAAAACCAACTAATATGCGAAGTAATCTAGACTTTCTCTGCTAACTACTCTCAGCCATTTCTAATTAAAATAACTGAAAAACCCCTAACAATAAGCTCAGAGCCATGAATTTCCTATTTGACCCTTAACTCACAGACATAAACATCTCAGATCTGTTTATACTAACAGCAATAGAAGGACTGTGTCTAAGCTCTGTACTTTAAAATTTTAGTATCAAATACAATCTATAATAACCAACCCCAGTCCCAAACCTTAGGGAACTGGGACGATGACTCTTCATAATTTCTTCTAGCTAAATATGGCTGCTGTTGAGATATTTTCAAGGGATCAGGATGGGTAGGAAAATGGGGGAGTTGACTGGCATTAAGAAGGCAATATCAATGATTGTATTAGTCTCCAATATCTGTGTCCTGACTGGATCTGGATGAAAAATCAAGATGTCAGGAGTTCAGGTTGGTCAGTTCAGCATGTCTGACAATGAATTTCACTAAAGCTGTATGTTCTGTAATATATAAATATCAAAACAAAATTTTAGTATTATCAAGTTAAACTTTTTGTTTTATTCTCTGGAATCTAGTTCTTCAGGGGGTCTCCCTCTATCAAATCTGATCCATATAACTCTGGGTGGTGTAAATACATTAATCACTTTTTTCAAAAATACAAAGACAAAACATTTTCCCCAAATCAGCATATCCTTTAGTGGATAACCAGGAAAACCTGTAGCTTGCACTTTTTCCCAGAGGAACAATAAAACAACCACAATACTCAAAATCACACACATTTTAGCCTATTTGGGCCTTTCTAATTTGTCATGTCAGGATAATAACCTGTGGAGTCCATGTTAGACATGAGTCTCCTGCAGACTTTATCATACCATCTTTAAAACAATTATTCACAATTCTATTTCCCTTTACTTTTTCTTTTCCTTTTTCCTTTCCTTTTTCATTTTCTATCCTTTCCCCTTTGATTTCCTTTCCTTTCCTCTTTCCGTTCATTTCTTCTTTTTTTCCTTCCCTTGCCTTGCCTTGCCTTGCCTTGCCTTGCCTTGCCTTGCCTTGCCTTGCCTTGCCTTGCCTTGCCTTGCCTTGCCTTTCCTTTCCTTTCCTTTCCTTTCCTTTCCTTTCCTTTCTTTTCCGCTTTCCTTTCCTTTCCTTTC
>NC_034613.1:100154714-100174391 GCF_900095145.1 Mus pahari | reverse complement strand
CTTTCCTTTCCTTTCCTTTCCTTTCCTTTCCTTTCCTTTCTTGTCCTGTCCTGTCCTTTCCTTTTCTCTTTCCTTTCCTCTTTCCTTCCCTTTTCTCTCCTCTCCCCTCCTTTCCTTTACTGTTCTTTCCTTTCCTCTTTTCTTTCTTCTCTTTTCCCCTTTCCTTTCTTTTCCTTTTCTTTCTATACCTCCTTATAAGAAGCAGCTTTTCAAAACAGGATTTAAACCCCAAATTCCTGTGGATCCCACGTTAAACAGAATATGAGTCTCCTGCAGACTTATTATACCCCTGTTATACCATCTATCCCTTGTGCTCTCTACCAGGAGCCACAGACATTTATTTAATTAATACCTATTACATTATTGATCTATCATGTTCTCTACCTGAAGTCACAGACTTCTATTAATTAATACCTGTTCATATCAGGTGATTATCACCACTCTCTCTACTTGGAGACAGTGACTAATATCCCCTATCTAGTTCCAACCCTTTATCTCAGGGTAATTGAATTCAAATCAATACATTGGGCACCATTTTGTTGCTATAAATCTCTCTATCTCAAGTATGTCCCTAGCAATGAAAACACTACACAATTAATATGAATACATGCTGTGCACCTAGACTGGCAGATCTAGCACTACACTACCATCTTTCACATCTTATGAGACCCCCCTAGAACTTGTGGTTTCTCCAGAACAGAATTAATATCAAAGATAATTAGCCCCGGGGCTACCCACAACACTCCTAGGAGACCAGCTCTCTCCTGGTGGTATTTGTGTATAGAGCTCTTTGGCACATGATCAGCTCTGTGCACAGTTAGAGACCAGAAACCTCCTTTCCCAGTCAGCTCTTTGGTTCCTGTGTCCTGAGGGTCCCAGGCAGGTTCCTCTGAGCAGCAGTGATCATCCTACTTGCACTCACAGGCCAGTCTGTACTCTTGGGAAGCTTGCTCCCTTCTGGAGCTATTTGGGTATGGAGCCCTGTGGCAGGGGATCTGGTACACTCAGAGCTGGAAACTAGCAGCTCCAGAAACTGGATGGCTCCAGTCCCAGGCAGCCCCTAGGTTCCTGTGTCCTGAGGGTCCCAGGCAGGTTTCTCTGAGCAGCAGTAGTGATCCTCCCTACACTCCCAGGCATGTCCACACTTCTGGGAGACTCTCTTGGCACCCCTGTTCACACAATCTGGATATTAGAATCTTTTGACCCCTTCTTCTGCAGTGATCCAAGTGTCTCGAAAAGAATGGATATTATGTAGATGTCCTAACAAGTGTTGATCACTAATCCTTATGTATTGCCAAGTTGTGAATTGCTGTATTAATAGAAATCTACTGTAAAAAAATGAAACATGTTTAATTAGGCTTGAGTGACACATTAGTCTAGACATATATCAAGAAGCCACTATGAAAAAAATTAATACTATATTTATTTAGTAAAATTACAGCAGTAAGTTCTGCATGAGGACCTATATTCTTTCTTTCAAGCTATTTCCCCAAATCATCATCCAAGTTATGGTTTTCATCTTATGGAATGGGCCTAAATCCAACAAGAAGGGGGTTAGTTACTCCCAAGCCCTTAGTGCTTACCATTGAGGAAATCCTGCCAGATTATTCATTACCACAGTCCACAGAGTTCATACCTCTGTCAGACTGATGATGATAATTTTTCTCTTCCATTAGTGAGAATAGTATCTTTGAAAACTATGAAAGCTATCAAATAGAGATAAAGCTTTCAGATCATCAGCAGCTTAATTTCTCATTGTTCTATTGTACACATATATGGTATCTTCAAGTAAAAGGTTTTACCAGCAAGTACTGTAAAGTCTTAAAAAGCATAGGCAATGGATTGAAATATTTGAAGCTGGTATTGACTACTTTGTATTGCTGTGATAAAACACTATAACCAAGGAAACTTATACAAGAAAGGCTTTATTTGGAGTTATGGCTCAAGAGAGATAAGGTTCTATCATGGCAGGGGACTATGGCAAAAGGGAGTAGATATGGGATAGGAAGAGTTGAGAGAGCACATCTCAAACTGTGTGTTGAAAAGAGGGAGATAACATGGTGAGTGGTGAGAGGCTTTTAGGCCATAAAGCCCTCCCATAATGATGTACTTCCTCCAGAACGTCACACCTCTTAAATGTACCCAACAGTGCCAGAAACTGGGAAGAAAGCACTCAGCATTGGGGTAAGAGGACATTTCTATTCAAACAACCACTAGTCTTTGTGTGATTCTAATAGCCTACAAAGTCAAGAAAAGTAACCAAGTTTTTGTACTAGGGTTTTTATTTGTCATAGTAGGTTTCTGTATGACTAAAAAATAATTCAGGTGTTAAGTTATCCTCTCCTACTCTGTTCCATAATGTTCTTCTATTTTCTACCTCATTTTAATTATTCCTGGTTCATTTTCCACCCTTAATCTTTATAGCAAATGCATTCTGTCTCTCTTCCTTTGAAACTCCCTCACTCTCACTAATTTATTTATATATATATATATATATATATATATATATATATATATATATTCTAATAAAACATAAATAACTGAACTTATTCAAAACTGAGAGAAAATATGAGATCCTTCTCTGTCTATAAGAAAATTACCCAGCTCAAAATGACTGTTTATTGCTCTATTGATTTACTTGTTTTCATTATTTCAATTTTCTTAACAGTTGTGCCACGCCCACTCTAGTGAAGTCTGCATGACAGGCCAAGAGGTCTGGAAACACTCAGGAGGCAAAGAGTTTCAAGGAAACTCAGCCTCCTGGAAACTTGGCATTCTCATAACCTGTAAACTCAAACCCTATCCCCACGTTAGTATGCTTTCTTTCAGTATTATAAGTGCCTTTAAAGATTGAATTTTATCATAGGTGAGCCTCCACCAGGGTTCCAACATCCTAGAAAATCCTTGAAGGCAGAAGAGTTTGGAATTCAGTGAGAAGGTTACCTATTCAGTAAACATTCAAATTTACTTCTAGTAGAGACCAGTGAAACTAATTAGGCATTACAAAGAACAGAGGGAGAATAGCTCAGGGCTAGTCTGCAGAGTGATTACTTAGGACAGTAGCCATCTCACCCAAACAAGGAAATACACAATGGCCTAGTGAAAAGGTGGGTTTAAAATGAAAGAGTTAGGGAATCCCTCTGAAACAAGTTTTTTCACTAAGCTCAAAGGAATGGCATATTCAGGCTTTTACTAAGAATCCCTGGTGGTGGGTTCAACACCTGGCTACCTTCTTCATGGTAAACAGCATCTTCTGATGTATACAATCCTTTTGTTTTGTGTTGCAGTGACTCAGCAGATGTGTCCCACCTAGCTTTTCTTTTCTTTTCTTTTCTTTTTTTTCAGTATAAAACATTTGATACTAGGATGGACCTTCCAAAAACTGCCCCACCCAGGGGTCCATCCCATAATCAGCCACCAAATGCAGACACTATTGCATACGCCAGCAAGATTTTGCTGAAAGAACCCTGATATAGCTGTCACTTGTGAGGATATGCCAGTGCCTGGCAAACACAGAAGTGGATGCTCACAGTCAGACCCCAGTAGAGGAGCTAGAGAAAGTACCCAAGGAGCTGAAGGGGTCTGTAACCCTATAGGTAGAACAACAATATGAACTAACCAGCACCTCCAGAGCTCATGTCTCTAGCTGCATATGTAGCAGAAGATGGTCTAGTTAGCCATCATCAGGAAGAGAGGCCCCTTGGTCTTGCAAACTTTATATGCCCCAGTACAGGGGAACACCAGGGCCAAGAAGGGTGAGTGGGTGGGTAGGGGAGCAGAGAGGGGAGGGTATAGGGGACTTTGAGGATAGCATTTGAAATGTAAATGAAGTAAATACCTAATAAAAATTGAAAAAAAAGTTAATAAAATAATTTTAAAAATTTTGATGCTCGATTTAAAAAATTACACTCAGATTCTACACGTTCTCTCATGTCATCTCTGTTTGTCAATTCCCATCCAACTCCATGCCCATCTGTCTGAGACTCTGATTTGCTCAGATTGAGGAGGGCCCACTGTGCCTGGTCCGTGGCTATTTGAATAATATTCAATTGTGCAAATGCATCATATTTTCAGTATCCATTCATCAGTGGGTGAGTATCCAGCTTTTTCAATCTCCTGACTGTTGTGAATAAAACAGCAATGCGAATGGGTTAGCAAATATCTCTATAGTAGTGTGTAGAATCCATTGAATATGTAAAAATATCTGACCTGTGTAGAAAGTCTATTTTTAGTTTTTTAGGAATCCACACACTGTTTACATAGTGGCTAAGGTCGTTTTCACTCCCATTAGCACTAAGTGTTTGTTACTTTCCCCCCACATGTACACCAGCCATTGGTCACCTCTTTTGTTTGTTTGTTTTGTTTTGTTTTGTTTTTCAAGACAGGGTTTTTCTGTAAAGCCCTGGCTGTCCTGGAACTCACTTTGTAGACCAGTTGACTTTCTGATGAGAACTCAGAAATCCACATGTCTCTACCTCCCAAGTGCTGGGATTAATGGCGTGCGCCACCACAGACCTGCTCATTTTTTTTTTTTTTAATCATAACCACTCTGACTAATATAAGATTAGATTAAAAGAAGTTTTAATTTTATTTCTCTGATGTCTAAGGATGTTGCACATTAAAAAATGCTTTTCAGATATTTGTTTTCCATATTTTATGAACTCTCTGATTATGTCTATGCCCAATTTTTAATTGGGTTGTTTATTGTTTTTCTCAGTGTTTAGATTTTAGTTCCATCATACTGTAGAAAATAACGGACTGTCCAGTACCTAAGTGACAAAAATTTTGCCTTAATGCAAGCTATCCCTTTACTTGAATTATGATGTCCTTGATATATAGCACCTCTTACATGATGTTCCATTTTCCAACTATTGATCATAATTCCTGATGTACTGGAATTCCTGAGGTCCTAGTCAGAAGAAGTGTCCTTTCCTGTGCCTAAATGTTTAAATGGATATCTTAGTTTCTCTTTTAAATGTTTCAAGTTATCATGCCTTATGTTGAAGTCCTTGATAAATTTGGAGATTAGTTTTATACAGGGATCTAGATTTGGCTTCCATCATTTGTTAAAAATGCTCACTTTTATCCAGTGTGGATTGTTGGATTCCTTGTCAAAACTCAAGTGACTGTAGGGATGAGAACATACACTTGGGAAATCAATTGTGTTCTATTTATTGATAAGTCCAAATTTTATGGCAGTAGCATCCTGATTTTATTATACTAGTTATTTGGGATAAGATTTGGGTAGAGATTTCTATGGAATTATTATTGTTATTATTAATAATATTATTAATTATTGTTTTGCCTATCCTGAGACTTATATTTACATATAATCTTTAAAATAATATTTAATTATTGTTTATAACTGAGTTGGTATTTTGAAGAAGATTGCATTGAACCTATTCATTGTTTTGGACATAATGTTCATGTTGACAAAATTAACCCTACCAATTCATGACAATGGATAAAGTTTTCCATCTTTTCATATCTTTAATTTCTTTCCTATGGAATATCTTGGTTTCTTCATCTATGGTAATTGAGAGTTTTGCTGGGAATAGTAGCCTAGGCTGGCATTTGTGTTCTCTAAGGTTCTGTATAACATCTGCCCAGGACCTTTCATAGTCTCAGGCGAGAAGTCTAGTGTAATTCTGACAGATCTGCCTTTATACGTTACTTGACATTTTTCCCTCACTGATTTTAATATTCTTTTTTTATTTTGTGCATTTGGTGTTTTGACTATTATGTTATGGGAGGAATTTCTTTTCTGATCCAATCTATTTAGAGTTCTGTAGGCTTGTTGCATATTCACAGGCATCTTTTCTTTATGTTAAGGAAGTTTTCTTCTATAATTTTGTTGAAGATATTTACTGGCCCTTTTCAGTTGGGAATCTTCACTCACTTCTATACCTATTATCCTTAGCTTTGGTCTTCTCATTTTATCTTGCATTTACTGGAAGTTTTGGGTTAGGAGCTTTGTGCATTTTGCATTTTCTTTGGCTATTGTGCCAATGTTTTCTATGGTATCTTCTGTACATGAGATGCTCTCTTCTATAATTTGTTTTTTGTTGGTGATACTGGCATCTATGACTCTTGATCTCTTTCCTAGGTTTTTAAAATCCAGGGTTGTCTTCCTTTGTGATTTTATCATTTCTATTTCTACTTTTATACCTTGGGTGATTTTGTTCAATTCCTTCTTCTGTTTGATCTTGTTTTCTTATAATTCTTTAAGGTATTTTTGTGTTTCCTCTTTAAGGGCTTATAGCTGTTTACCTGTTTTCTCTTTTATTTCTTTAAGGGAGTTATTTATGTCCTTCTTAAAGTCCTCTATTATTTTCATGAGATGTGATTTTAAATCTGAGTCTTGCTTTTCTGTTTTTTTGGGGGTAACCAGGGCTCGCTGTAGTTGGAGGACTGGGTTCTGATGATGCCAAGTAGCCTTGGTTTCTGTTGTTTATGTTCTTGCCCTTGCCTTTCATCATCTGGTTATTTTTGGTGTTGGTTGATCTTGCTGTCTCTGACTGTGGCTCGTCCCTCCTGCAAGCCTCTGTTTAAGTACTCCTGGGAGACCAGTTCTCTCCAGGAGGAATTTAGGTATGGAGAGCTGTGATACTGGTTCAGCTCTAGGTTGCAGACAGAAACCAGAAGGATCCTCTCCCCAGCTGATCCTTGTTTTCTCTGCCCTAATGGCTCTGTGAAGGTCCCCTTGGGCCAGGAATTTGAAGAGAAATGGTGATCTTACCTGTGCTCACAGGTGTGTAAGTACTCTTGTGTGACCAGCTTTCTCTTGGAGGTATTTGTGTATGTAGCTCTGTGGCACAAGATCAGCTCTGGGTGCAGATGTCATCTGGAAGGCTCTTGTCCCAGGCAGCTCCTCAGGTCCTGTGTCCTGAGGGATCTGGGTAGGTTCCTCTGAACAACAGTGATGATCTTACCTGAGCTCACAGGCTTGTCTCCACTCCTGGGAGGGTAGCTTTCCCCCGGGGCAATTTGGGCATGGATCCCTGTGACAGGGGATCGGCTCCAGGCACAGAGAGAATCAGAAGGTTCCTTTAATTTCTTTCTCTAGTAACTTACAAACTTCACTGTCTCTGTCTTTCATTATCTTGGTTATATTTACTCCAAAATATTTTTGATGCTACTAAAAGTTGTATTGTTTCCTTAATTGTTTTTGGTATAATTTTCTTAGCTATATGGGAAGGCATACATTTTATGTGTACATTTTTATACTGATATTTTGCTGAATGTTTTCATCAGCTATGTTTGATATTACTGGACAAGAATAAGGTAACTACCACAGTTGTGAGTCCAATTGAGGGGGGATTAATGAAGGTTAGGAAGGGTTAAGGTGTTCTCAAAGATAACTCTCAACGTCATATGCTGTGGCAGGTCAGGCTCAAAAACAAACCAAGAATCAACCAACCAATCAACCAACCAACCAAACAAACAACAACAACAAAAAAATCAAGACTTAATAGCAACTCAGCTTTTATAGTAAATGAAACTTATTTTTAGCAGTACAACATAATGGCTCTTGCTTTCAAAATGAAGTCAGGCAGGTTCCAAACAATAATAGATTTTTTGGGAGCAGAATCTCTAGTGATTAATTTATATAGAAGCATGCCATCTTAATAATAAGGTATTTTTACTCTTTCATTTCCTATTTCTTTACCACCTCTCTTTTCTTGTTCCTGTAACTAAGACTTCAAGCACTGTATTGAATAGGTATGGAGACATCAGATATCTCTTTCTTAATACTGACTTCAGTGGAAATACTGTAAGTTTTTCTCTATCCTAAATATCTCCATTTAGGATGATATTATATATAGAACTACTGTTTATAGTCATTGTTATGTTGCAATACCTTTCAGGTATATCTAGATTCTCTATAATGTTTAGTATGAAGGGATATTGGATTTTGTTAAGCTTTTCCAGCCCCCTGCAACTAAGAAGATAATCAAATGCTTTCTGTAGTTGAATCTGTGTTATGTGGTTCATTGTGTTTATTGATATACTTGTCTTGAAATATACTACAGTTCTGGGCTCAAGCCTCCTTTATTATGGTGGATAAAAACTTTTTAAAATATTACTGAATTCAGTGTGCAAATACATTATTGAGAATTTTTGTGTCCATGTTTATTAGTGTTAATGGCCTATAATTTTCTATTTTGTTTTGTCTTTTTCTGGCTTTGTTACACAGTAAAAATGACTTTGTAAAAACAAATGTGAAATTTTCCTTCTTTTTCTATTTCACACAATAATTTTTGGAATATTGGTTATAGATCTTTTAAAGATCTTGCAGAATTTTTCATTGAATCCATCTGGCTCTGGGATTCTTTTACTTTGGAGACTTGTAAATACTGCTTGTCCTGTGCCTAAGAGAGTAGCAAAAATACAGTTATGAAGGAGTAATGAAAATGATTTCATGGTTGAGGATCACCCCAACACGAGGAACTATATTAAAGGGGTGGCAGCATTAGGAAGGTTGAGCACTACTGAGCTAGAATCATTTGAAAAGAGGAAACGTTCCTGAAGAGAATCAAGTATTGGCAAGCCTGTGGTGGATGTTCTTAACTCGTGATTGATGTGGGAAGGCCCAGATTCCTGTGGGTGGCACTGGGTGCTATATGAAAACAGGTAAAGCAAGCCAGGATACACATGTGAGTAATACACACTTCCTAGGGGCTCTGCAACTGTGCCTGAATTCAGGTTCCTGCCTTTCTTCAGAATGGACTATTTTCTGGAAGGGTAAACAGAAACAAAGTTTTTTTCTCAAGTAGCTTTTGTTAAGTGTTTTATTACAGCAATAGGAAAATAACTAAGTTGCTACTTCTAAGTTATTAAATGCTATATGTCTATTTAAGTTATTTACCTAATCTTGATTTAATTTTGTCATATTGTAACATACAAACTTTCAACCCTTTTCTTTTTTTCAGTTTGATGTAATATTGATTTTTACTTTGTGGTTTAAACAAAGAGAAGTTTATTTCTCTAAAACTAGAAAGAAGTCAGAAGCCACCATTATTGTGACTCAAAAAGCTGTTTCATAATTCATCTAAAAGACCCTGTTAGGATTTTTCTCAACTTTTCATTGCCTTGTGGTCATAGAACAGGGTTTTAGTTTTTATTCCTGTTGTGTTATAAAATATCCTGATGATTAATAACTTCAAGGAAACACTGTCTTCCAGACACAAGCCTGACACAAATTTAAACTCATAGACAGTGTGGCAGTAAACACAGGCTTGATGTAAATTGGAGACAGCTGCAGTTCCATTACTGAGAAGGGGAAGTAACATAAGTCCCCATTCACAACCAAGAAATTATCTCCAGTTGAAACTCACTTGCAAAGAAAGAAATTGATTTCTCTGGTTGAGTCTCATTGGGTATATTAACCCCACTTCAGGGTAGTCCACTTGCACAGCAGAATATGGACAACACAATATGAGCTCAATAGCCCGTGCCTCCAAATGCCTAAATATTCAGAATCAGGAAGTGGATGGCTCACAAATCTTCCATACCACAAAATAGGACTGAAAAAAAAAAAGTCAGTGAAATGATTCCTGATGATATTCTGCTATAGTCATAGATCAGGGCCTAGTCATCATCAGGCTTCCCTTCAGTGACAGAAGCCAACACAGAGAACCACAACCAAACATTAGGCACAGAACCACACAGAAGAGAGGAAGGAAGGATTTTAGGAGCTAGAGGGTAAAGGACACCAGGAGAACAGGGCCCACAGACTCAACTAAACAGGGAACACAAAGTCTCACTAGGATTGAAGCCTCAAAAATAAAGTCTGCTCAGGTTTGCACTAGGCTCTCTGCATACAGTCTGTGGTTTTTTAGCTTGAGAATGTTATTGGACTCTTAACAATAAGAGCCAGGGTGTCTCCTTTTCCTGCTTATGGGGACTTTTTCTTCCTTCAGGGTTGCTTCAATTATCCTTGATATGCGAGCATGTTCCTAGTCTTATTGTATGTTGTTATGCTGAGTTTGGCTAATATCACTGGGAAGCCTGCTATTTTCTCAATGGAAACAGAGTAGCAGTGGATCTGGGGGAGACAAGAGGGAGTGTTTTGAGGAGGAGAGGCAGCAATTGGAATGTATGAGAAAAGAATAAATTTTTAAAAGAGAGAAAGAAAAAAAATGTGTTTTCCTATGTACATCTATAGATCAACTTGGTCTAGGCAATACCTCACTGATACACCTTTTCCAAGTCATTCGAGATAACACAATGTTGATTTAAAACTGAAAATTTGTATTCAAATGTAGAAAAATGATTCAAGGAGAACATGCTTTCTTTTTAGAGAACTTGTGATACTGCTTTGTTAAAAAACGTTTATTATGTTAAAACGTTCCTTTCATCTCATTAGCATAAGCTGGTTCATCTATCAACATTTAAAATGCTTTCTTAAATAAGTGAAAATGTAGATAACCATGATTTGTTCTCTTGAAAAAGGGGAAAAACACTATAGGGATATTTCTCAGCTTATTTTAAGAATATAACATTCTGTTGGAAAGGAAGAAACATGTTCTTGTGGCTGTCTAGTTGTGTATGGAGAATGCTAAAATTTGTTGTTTATATATTTTATACGGAAAATTTATGTACTACATATAAAATATTGCTTATTTTGGTAGCAAAGACAAACATAGAGGTTACACTATAGATTTTAAGTGTGTCTTTATGATTCCCTGAATTTCTTCTCTATTGTATTTTTGTCCATTTTCATCTCTAACTTTATTAATTTACATCATTTCTCTAATTTTGATTAATTTTGGCTAATATTTTGTTAGCCAATATTGTTTTTCAATCTTTTCAGATATAGGATTTTTCATCTCTTTGATCCTTTTATTGTTTGTTGTTATTTTTACCCTACTAATCTTATTCTCAAATTTATTATCTTTCTGTCTACATTTGAGGGGTGTTGTTCATTCATAGTTTAAAAGCTTTCATTTGTATCATTAAGTTAATAATTTTGCATTTAGTGTTAAAACAGTTTCTCTTTATAATGCCTTCATTATGCCTCAAAAATTTAGGAATATTGTGTTTTCATTTTCATTAAATTCTAGAGAAATTTAAATTACTCTAGATTTCTCCCTTGATTCAGTTTTTTCAAAGCTTGTTCTTCGATTCTCTTAGATTGTATAGTTTCTGTTACTGTTTATACCTAGCTTTGATACACATTTGTCAGACAGAATGGTTATGTTATTTCAGTTTTCATTTTTTGTGATGGAGGATCACATAGAATGTTACAGAAATCTATTAGGTACATTTGATTTGTGATGTCATTAAAATGCAGAATCTACTTTGTTTACATTTTCTCTCTCTCTCTCTCTCTCTCTCTCTCTCTCTCTCTCTCTCTCTTTTCTGGGTAGCATTTCTATTGGTAAAAGTTGGATATTTAAGTCACCAGTGTAAATGAGTAGACTTTAATATGTGGTTTTCAGAATAATATTTCATTTTCAAAATTGCTTGTCATTATGTTTAGTGCATATATTAAGAACTGAAATACCTTATTTGTAGACTTTACCTTTAATGACCATGGAGAATCCTCTTTGTCTCTTGTCTCTTGTCTCTTTTTGGTTTGAAGTTTATTTTGTCATCTATTAAAATTTCTATACCTTTTTACTTCCATTTGCTTAGAATACTGTTTTTTCACCTTCTTCCCCTAAGGCAATGTCTCTTACTGATCATGTGATGTTTCTTAGAGGTAGTGTGCAGCTCCAACTTTAACACTCCCCAAAACCTGTTCCCCAAATCATTAGAAATGTGGCTAGTAAAGAGCCTTTGTTCTCTAAGGGCATCTGAGAGTCTTCTGTTCCTCTGCCTGACAG
The DNA here is from genome assembly GCF_900095145.1 of Mus pahari. NCBI lineage: Eukaryota > Metazoa > Chordata > Mammalia > Rodentia > Muridae > Mus > Mus pahari. The sequence continues at coordinate 100,162,560 of NC_034613.1, read as the reverse complement.
CTAGCTAGGCAATTATCTCAGTTGCCCCAGCCAAGCNCCCATCTTCCCATGTTTGAGACCAGGAATGCAGGAACTGAGTTATCTTGGTTGACTCAACTGCCTTCCCCTTCTCATTAAAAGAAAGCTTAAAGTGCCTGAAGTTGTAAATTACCCAGATGCACCCTGACTCCTGTGACCTGAGGACCCGAGGGAGTTCCTCGTGAGGGGGTTCCTACAGTAGTAAATATAGATCCTATTTTTCTTTTCAATTTTAGTATTAGTCTGTAGCTCTTAATTTGGAAATATAAAGCATTCATATTATTACTGAAACATTTCTATAAAATTCTGTCATTTTATTACTTTCATGATGTTTATTTGGGCCTCTTTTTAGAAAGTGATTTGAAAGTGATCATTTTAACCTGGGACCTTTTTGGGCATGATTAATTTTCCACTTAGCCATAGGTATCTTTTCAAGTATCCTTGGTAGAACTGACTTATTGGTCATATTTTCCTTAAATCTGTTTTTATCATGGATTTTCTCCTTCAATTACTTATGCTTGGTAGTTTTCCTGGTTATAGTAGTCAGGACTGGCATCTGTGGTCTTCCATAAGTTGGGGAACACTGGGTTAAGGAACTTTAGCTTTTAAAGTGCCCATTTAATATTAGCTATTATTATGATGGGCTTGCACTTCTACATGATATGATCATTTTATCTTTCAGCATTTAATATATTTCCTTTTTTCTGTACTTTAACAAATTTGACTGGCATATGATATAGGAAAGTTTTTTTTTTTTTTTTTTTTTTTTTTTTTGGTCCTATCTATTTGGTGTTGTATATGCCTCTTTTCCAGTGGTATGTATCTCTTTTCTTACATTATTCTTTTAAAACTTCATTGAAAATATTTATGTGACTTTTCACCTGGGTTCCTTTACTTTTTACATTTATGATGCATAGACTTTTTATAATATCCCAGATTTCTTGCATGAAAATTTAATGCATTACTTGTTGGTTGTATTTTTGCACTAAAAGATGCTATACTTTATTAGTTATTATGGAAACCATAGTTAGGACCACAATAATATACCAACTCCCACATGTCAGAAGAAATTAAGTAAAGAATTGAAACCAAAGTTCTATGACAATATTGAGATGTAAAATTCTAAAAAGCATTCTAGAAGCAAGTCTTCAAAGACTGTTAAGAGTTGGCTGTATTTTGTGTAACATATTCTTCTTACTGATACCTAGTTGCTTTGCATTGTCTGCAAGACCCAATACCCTCTCCACTTGATCCAGTATATTATTATTATTATTCTTTTGAGTTTTTTGCCTGCCTTAATTTTTATTTTCAGTTGTATTTAATTTTAGAATTTCTTCTCAAATTCTATATATGCACTAAATCGTATTTTTGCATCTAACACTATGGCACTACTAATTTTGAGAGAAAGCATACTGTCATAGCTGGGTTTTTTTTTTTTTTTTTTTTTATTAATTTTGCTTTGTTTTATTTTGTTGGTCCTTGCATTTTTGTGATGGAACAAACATTAGCATCATTAGTTAGGTCATTTGTAGTAATTTTTGGTATGTCTATCTGGTCTCTTTGTGGAGTGGATATTTATATGTGTTTGTTGTGTCACCTTAACTTGTTAGGTTACCGACCAGCTAAATGACCATTTGTTCTGAGGGAAATCAGCATTGGTGTTCAAATGAGGTTTACAAAAACGTACTGCCTCAGCTAGGAGTGTGTGAAGTATCTCACTCCAGGAGCAGAACTTCTATAGAGCTAGAATAATCTCACTATAAATCTTCAGGTAGTTGGAAGAGAGGAAGAAGTTTGGTTCTCAGATTACTAAGGTGAGTAGAGTTGACAAATACAAACTTTGGTTCTCCTAAAGAGTATAGGTAAGCCACCAAGCAACAGAATATGTGGCCTCTTAATCATGCATTGTTGATAAATGGAGTTGGAGTAAGATAGGAAAGTGGAAATGGGCTATTTGGTAGGAGGCAGGGATTGAGGATGTTGTTGAGAGGAGTCTTGGGTCTCTATCTGGAAAGGACGGCCCTATTTTTAGGTAGGCAGGAGGGATGTGTAGATTTCACAACCAGTGTTTGGTGTCCCTACCTGAAGAGCAGGAACAGGACAGCATGAAACACCCAGTTTTCAGGCAGAGAGAAGAGTGGAACAAATTTTTAATATTATAATATCAAGATTTACTTTTGGCTGTGGTTCACTGGTAGAATATTTGTCTAGATTACTTCTCTAGCACCCAAAATATGAATCCTAGAGTACAGAGAAGAAAGAGAAGAAAAACAAGATGTGGAAGTGCAAGTCCCGAATCCCAGTACTCAGAAGGATAAGGTAAGGAAAATAAAATGACTCAGAGGATTCAAGATTTTGGCAGAAGGAGAGAAAAAATAGTCCCATAAGTTGTACTCTGACCTCTATTGATGACCAATGGTATGTTGATCCATGCCTACACATGTACAATGAATGCTGTTTTAAGTAAATGAAAGAATCAGAAGAAGTTCCATGAGCTTAAAGAAATACTCTGCAAAATCAAAGTAACCATGGACTCTTATTTTCTCTGAAGAACTCAAAAACAAGAAATCATTTTTTTTTTAAAAATTACCAGTAAATATGCAAATTATGTTATATGATAAAAGATGATGGCTGCTATGAGGCAAACAAATATCAGCGATAAACAAGAGTGATGAGTAATACACAGCTGGGGAAATGGTTCTAGTATTTCAAAGAAACACATTTTATTTAAAACGCATTTTATTAAGTACATGGTATTTAATCAATCCCTGTAAGCTGATTGTGTGACTATGGGAATGTCTTTAAAAAGTTGTTAAGTATTATAATACAAGAGCCCTTGGTATAAGCATAACATATTCTAGGTACTGAAACAATCAATGTACCAGGAAAGGGAAGGATAAAATAGACAACAATAGGAAATAAAGTCAGGGAAGGATTCATATGTAAACTTAGGCCATTATATATACATGTATATTTACTCTTAATGAACTAGAGACCAATTTCAGGATTTTGAGCAATGGTAAGAAAAATATTTGCAGTATATATTGATTGCATAAAAGAATAGGCTTAATTATGATGTTTCATAAATGAATATAGGATGCTTTGTTCATATACATTCCCAAAATTGCTGTTTCTTGACATTTTTCCTCTTCCATATGGCTCCTAGCTTCTTCCTAAATTATTTTTCTGATTAAATTGAAAATTCCACACTTAAAGAAAACGTGAGATATTTACCTTTTTGAGTCTGGTTAATATTTCTTAACTTTGTGACGAAAATTCCATCAGTTTTGCCACAACCCACTTATCTACGAATGGAAAAATAGAATAATTACATATTTTAACTATTCTGAATAATGTTGTGATTAAGTTTACTACTTTTTTACTGAAAATTTGAAAAATATCTGCATTAATGTATAAATGTATCTTGCATAACAGAGGACCCTGGATCTCTTGTTGAACACTGGAAGGGAAATTAAGAAGGTTTCTTTGCAGAGAGGATTCTAATAGTGGTTTTTATCCTCTTTGCTCAGATATTTCTATTCTGTAAAATTTCATTGTAGATTTTTGTTTGTATAGATTTCAAAGTAAACATGATTGTAATATGTATTTCTATAGTAATATTTACAAATTTGTGGAAGTGTCAAATGTCACTCATTTTCTATTTTATTTACTTTATATATTTTATTTTTTATTAGATATTTTCTTTTTTTACATTTCAAATGTTATCGCCTTTTCTAGTTTCCCCTCCAAAAATCCCCTATCCTCTCCCCCCTCCCCATGCTCACCAACCCACCCAATCCTGTTTCCTGGCCCAGGCATTCCCCTATACTGGGGCATATGACATTCACATTCTCCTCCCATTGATGACCAACTAGGCCATCCTCTGCTAAATATGCAGCTAGAGCCACGGGTCCCTCCGTGTGTTTTCTTTGATTGGTGGTTTAGTCCAAGTGATCTCTGGGATTACTGGTTAGTTCATGTTAATGTTCCTCCTAGGGGGATGCAAACCCCTTCCTCTCCTTGGGTACATTCTCTAGCTCTTTCATTGGGGACCCAGTGCTCCGTCTAATGGATGACTGTGAGCATCCACTTCTATATTTGTCAGTCACAGGCATAGCCTCACAAGAGACAGCTATATCAGGCTCCTGTCAGCAAGCTCTTGTTGGCAACCACAATAGTGTCGGGATTTGGTGGTTATTTATGGGATGGAGCCCTAGGTGGGGCAGTCTCTGGATGGTCATTCCTTCAGTCTCTGCTCCGATATTTGTAACTTGTTCCATGGGTATTCTGTTCCCCCTTATAAGAAGGATCGACGTATCCACAATTTGGTCTTCCTTCTTCTTGAGTTTCATGTGTTTTACAAATTATATCTTGGGTATTCTAAATGAGAATCTTCTAAAAAGACTTTTTGTTTTTGTTTTTCCAAAATATTTTGGGGGAAGAAAACGATATGAAATCTAGCTTTGAGCCTTCTATTTTTCACTGGGTATTTGTTAACTATTTATATTAGTTTTATAACATTACCATTTAAAATAGTGCTCATAATCTATTTGGATTTTTCCTCTATATCTTCATCTGTAATTCCTGTTTTTCTTGTTGCCTTTTTAAACTCTTGCCTTCATTGTCCTCAATTATGTTTTTCCTTTCCATGGCTTCATGCTGTGATACTGCTGTTTAGGAATAAGTTTCAACTTGATTTTCCTACTTAACTTTGTAGCTGAACAATTGTGTATTCCTTATTTAGCTTCTCCAATTTGTTATTCTTCATTATTTATACTGAATTTTAAAAACTTCAAATGAAAATTTCTTGCATAAATCCTACATAATCAGATATTTCTCTACATTTTAGACAATTATTCTTACCCTTCCCAGAAAGGCTGCTTCTGTACTTCTCAGCTGGTGATGGAGGCACTACTGCCCGACTATAACAGAATAGGAGAAATGCCTTAGTGATCAAAGATGAAAGCAGTATACTGGTATATTGCTCTTAAATCCAGTATCCAAGGATGTTCAAATGGCTTTCCTCAAATATGCAAAACAAATTTATGTACAAGGACAATTACACCAGCAAACCATTATATACTCTTCTATAATATGTTGTATATATGTCAGCTGAAGTTAGCAGCTGTTAGTTATTTTCTGCAGGTGATATTTCTTTATTGCTGAGGAATCTTTCTTGTGCTTCCTGTCACCATTTGTTGATAAGAACAGAACACTGTTTTAGGAGTTACCATAAGCCACTTCCCCATACTCCTGCTCATTCAACATTCAGTGAAGCAGAATCCTACAAACGTTAGTCAATAATTCTCTTTTCCACCATGTTCACAAAATATCTTGAGCACAGCATCATAATCTCTATCAACTTCAAGCAATCAATAATTTCTAATTCATTGCTAGGGATTTTTTTCAGCCTTCACTGTGATGATGTCCATTCTCCAAGCCTTTTTCATTGCACTAGAAATGATGTTTCCTTTGGTAGAGTTTTGTTTGGTATGGGTTTTGGTTTGTTTTGTTTGTTTGTTTGTTTATACATCTCCACTGGCAGAAACTGTAACAACCTAAGCAGTTGCTTTAGGTTTAGAATGAAATCAACAGCCAACATAATACCTCTTCGGTTTTCCTGATTTCCACTGGATTAGAAATTGTGAGGGTCTTCTCAAATCTTTTCTTGCTAACCAAGCAATCTTGAAGGGTAGCAGTGGTGGTACCATCCCAAGCCTTTTCATTTGTGTTATTCACATCTTGGATAAGTTTTGCCCTGATATTTTTATATTTATCCTTTATATCTACTCACTTTTCAGCAGTCACTCCATCTTTTAATATTTTGGGATTTTTCCCAACTATGTTCAAAAATCACTGTTTCTTAGCTTTTGGTCCATTGTATTTGCTATAGTATCAGTGAGCATAAAGGCTCTGGCATCTGTATCAACTTTTACAAGTTTAGCATAGGCTCAAATGGGATGAAAAGCTAGTGCCCAGGACACTAGTATCAGCTCCCAAAGAATTCTGGAAAGTCAAAGAATTGTTGTGGGGAGCAGCAGCAGTGTGTGTGGACCAGGTCATTAGCAGCCTAAGGGAATTCCTGCATAAATTTCATTGTGCCTTTAGTCCTATAGGAATATAAAATATTATTTTAAGCATATCAAACAAAGATATACAAAATTCATGTCACATGAGTATGTATAAATTCTTAACTCCATTCTGAAACATTATACCATAAACCTATTTGTCACTTCCAAACGTTGGTCTCTCCTCTAATTTATTATTATAATCACTAATATTTAAATTTTTCTTTTGTGATCAGACATATTTCAGCTAGTTTCTAAGTATGTGGTGTAATGCTGTGGACTATAGTTGTACAGAACACCATTGGATCCTATTCACATTGTGTTTCTTAAAATATGAACAATTTGAATAAAATATCCCCTGTTTATGCCCATTTACCATTTGACAAATAGCATTGTACACTCTGCTTCTATGAAATTGTCCATATTAGGTTGCTGAAGACATGGGTATAATGAACTATGTTTAAAATGGACAGAAAAATCTTCACCTGATCATATCTGAGGCACCTTTATCTTGTATTTATCAAGCTACAATATGGTTCTAAAGGAAAGTATCAAAGATAATCCCTCCAAGTCTCTCTGCCTTCTATAGTTTGGTATCTGATACTCTTCTACGCAGCTACATATTCATTGAGCTTTTCTGTGATTTAGGCTGCTGTAGACAACCTGTCACAAGGAATAATTGTAAATTTGTGCTGTATCCATATATAGACTTTTATATAGATTATTTAGTGTATAAGAGATAAGGAGTAGATTCATTGTAGAGTGCTCTCAATAGTAATTTACCAAGCAAAGCCACCAGAGTCTGGATGTTCCGGAAACTCTATTAAACAAGCAACAGCTGAAAACACACAGAAAGCAATTCCAACATATAAAAACTTTCATGCTGGAATTACTAATCAAAACCATTAAGCTAATGCTACATGACACCTTGAAGACCCTACTCTACCCAGAAAATGTTCAAAGAGTAGATCATAAAGATCTACTTAAAATTCACCCTAATATTTAAGTGTTAGAAGCTTAGAATATAATAGTGTTGAAGTTTAAAACATTTTCCAAGACCTACTATTCTATCACATTTTCCTATTTTTCTGCTTTGAGTAGGGATATTTATACTATGCTATATTCATCAGTATATTTTGAAAACATAACTTGTTTTATTTTATAGGTATCAATTGTCTTATAATACTTTATACTTTGAATTTCACCCATAGTTGTATATTGAGAAAAATAAATGAGAAAATAATGAGAAAGGTCTGATTAATATATATATATATATATATAATTTTGGAAAAGGAAATGGTTACCTCAATGTAATAAAAGTATTAGGTGGTATTTTGAATATATTATAAATGACTTAATTACTTTTATAAAATATGATTGAAGTATTCATCTTTGAAACAGAGCCCTTACCTTGTATCACTGTGGTAACTTGTTCTTAAAATGCCTAGCCTTTGGAAATGATGAGTGATAAATTCATGTTGTTTCTATATTAACCAGTGTGTGACATTTTGGATTTAGTGGACTAAGCTATAGACATATTTCAGAAAATAGATCATTGTTTTTCAAATTTGCATAGTATCTCTTTGTTTTTATATCTGAAATTACCTAAATGCAAATTTTCGGATTTTTGGCTTACTGACTGTACTGGATAGCTTTGTGTCAACTTGACACAGCTGGAGTTATCACAGAGAAAGGAGCCTCAGTTGGGGAAGTGCCTCCGTGAGATCCAGCTGTGGGGCATTTTCTCAATTAGTGATCAA
>NC_034613.1:100152509-100154519 GCF_900095145.1 Mus pahari | reverse complement strand
CTTTCCTCCCCAACTTGCTTCTTGGTCATGACGTTTGTGCAGGAATAGAAACCCTGACTAAGACACTGACTTTTAATCCCATTTTATACCTGTTTCTTTCACATTATCTTTGTTACTGGTGCTAGATGATCCTTTTCTTATTTTATTTCAAAGAAAGCAGACTTCTATATTTTGAATAATGTTTCAGTTTTAATAATGAGTTGAAACATACTGTATATTAGAAGGATCATAAATTAGAAATCTGATAACAAATAAAAACCTTTGTTTTATCTGTCTTGAACTTCTCTCAGCTGTCTGTACCTCTGATTTCCATTCATATGAATTCTATTGCAGAGTGCTTCAAATTGCTCAATAAATATAGGTACTCCTTTAAATTTTCTTGAATTTTCATGTTTGGTCTCGTGAATTAGAAAATTGTCCATGGTATACCACCACATACAGGATATGGTTAATTTTAAAATTATTTGTATTTTCATTTTTACTTCTTTTGTTATTTGTCATCTCACAGTTGTATATGAGAACAATTTATATAAATATATACATTGAAATTATATTACAATAATTTTTGAATAATCATTAACCTAGTACCAAAAATGTTAGATTCTTACATATCATAAACACAATCATTAAACTGCCATAATGTTGTCCATGGCTAGTTCTCAAAATGCCAGATTTTATTCAGATAGTACTAGCATTTCAACTCATGTTCTTTTTTGTTCTAAGGTCCTTTCAGAACACTGGACCACATTTAGTTCTTTGTTTTCCTTAGTTTAGTGTGATGTGTGTTAGTTTCTTAGTTTTTTTCTTTCCTTACTTCTTTTTCAGAGTTTTTGAGCCTTTTGAAGAATACTGATTAGATATTTTGTGAAATGACCCCATATTGAATTCATAGATATTTTATCATGACCATGCTCATATTTCAAGAATTTGGGATAAATGAAAAGATGTAAAATGTTTCTTTCTCAGCATAGGGTATCAAGATGTGCATGTTGGCATCAATATTAAAGGATTTACAGGTTAACTATTTTCATGTTCAAGTAATAGGTTCAGATAATTTAGCATAACATCTATATTGATGTATTTATATATATATGATCACATTTAAATAAGTAAATTCCATTGATATATCAGGATTTATTCCAATAAGATTCATATAGCATGCTTTTCTGGTAATTAGACACCCTCAGGTGTCTCATCATCAGCATATTCTTAAATTTTTATAACCAGTACATTATAAACATAATTGAAGTAATTTTCAAATCACTAATATACATTTTATATGAAATCACCTTACCAACAATTCTATACTACTTACATAATATTTTCATCATTAGGTTTAAGATATCCTATTAAAACACTGTGGTCCTTAGAATACTCAGAGATAAATGGGATTTCTCCAACTAATCCTTGCCAGTTCTGACTCAGGGACCACATGGAAGAGGAGGCAAAAAGAGCATAAGAGCTAAATTGGCTAGAGGATGCCAAAAGCCAAGATCCTCTAAATCAACATGATAGAGACACATATGATCTCACTTGAATATTTCTTCCTATATGTTTTAGTTTTTAAGACCTTTCTGGTGGTTACATATCTTGCAATGATTATTGTGTCTACTGTGGTGATCATGTGATATTGCTTAACTTCTTAATGGACATAAAAAATGACAATTATTTATTTTGAATACTGTACACATTTATCAAGTCAAGATGAACTTGTTTTATATTTTCAAGTTGTAATTAATTTCCTGCAATTTCTATTTTTCTTTTTTAAATTTTTTTTTAATTTTTATTATTTTATTTATTTACATTTCAAATACTACCTCAAAAGTTCCCTATACCCCACCCCGCCCCTGCTCCCCTAACCCACCCACTCCCACTACTTCGCCCTGGCTTTCCCCTGTGCTGGGTGTTATAAAGTTTGCAAGACCAAGGGGCCTCTCTTCCCAATGAAGGCCGATTAGGCCATCTTCTGCTACATATGCAGCTAGAGACTCGAGCTCAGGGGGTACTGGT
>NC_034613.1:100149528-100152325 GCF_900095145.1 Mus pahari | reverse complement strand
TCTGTACCTATATCTTTTCATGGGTATTTTGTTCCTTATTCTAAGGAGGAATGAAGTATTTCTGATGATAATCAATTTCTTTCATTTATTTTAGTGATCTAATTTAGTTCTCTAATTAAGAAAATAGGGTTCTCATGAAATTAATGGTCACACTTGTTAAAACTTGTAGATGATGAATATTATAGTTTCAATGTGTTATGAATTCCACAATCTCATGTGTTTGAAAATATGATACCCACCTGTTGATGATGCTTTGGGAACTTTGTGGACATTTGAGCTAGATGGTAAGTGTAATATATTTGAGTTGCAGCTTAAGTGTTTTGTCTGATCCTGTTTTTTCCCAAGCTCTATGTTTCCACTGTTGAGGGAAACAATGACAGCACTAAGAATAAAAACAGAAACACAGCAATACAAGAAGATTTCAACCTCTATTAAAAATGTATGGAATAACTAAGGAGAATAGAAACAAAAAACAGTGTACTTTTCTGCATTCTGAATAAAAGAACTTATATTGAATTCAACATTTCATCAGATACTTTCAGAACATTCTTTAGAACATACCCACATGTAAATTTCCAAAATAATTATGAATAGATTTATTTAAATATAATAATTTTAGTAATTATTAATTGTATTAATTTTAATTATAAGTTAATACTTTTAATAATATATTGAATAAAGTCATTCCAACTATCATCAAAACATATTTATGTGAAACTGGAATCCAGTAGCAGAACCTGTTTAACTGAAACTAAAGAATATATAATAACAGAAAAAAATGCGTAATTAGAAAATATAAATGTACAAACTTTTGATAATTCAATGGAAGAAAAATTTAAAAGTACTTTTGGAATATTCTGTGAAAAATAAAAACAAAACAGCAAAATTTACCTAGTGGATTAAAAAAATGTCTTGTGGTGACAGTTTTCTCAAAAAGATATGTATCCAATATATACTAGCTATACACAAAGAAGAACCAGACCAACTAAGTCAATGCTATCAGAAATGGGAAGATAATAAAAATTACAAATGAAAATTAATAAAATAGAAAGCCAACAGCAATAGAAGATAAAAAAGGAAATATTTTGAAAGAAATCTCAAATTGAATATTTTACAGGATGAAATAAAGTCACAAATGCAAAACAAGACATTACTGATGCCAGAGGAAAAAATTTTCATTAAAAGAGAAATTTGGCCAATTGTGGGAGTTCACGTCTATAATCCCAACACTCAGGTGACAGAATCAGGCAATTTGCTGTGAATTTGTGTCCACCCTCATTAATATAGTGAATTCTAGTCAAACCTTGTTACAAAGTAGCACACTGTCTCAAAAACAAAATTAAAAAAAACCACCCTGAAAATTATGAACATTTACATGTTGGGAAATCAGATAAACTAAAGGAAATTAATGAATTCCTTAAGTATACAACATATAAAGACTGAATTATAAAGAAACAATTGTTTCCCATTCTATGTTCTTCTTCCCAAGAATTTGGGCCTAGATACATATACAAGGAACAACACCAACAAGGTTTTACTTATATAAGCATATGACCCCCCTTCATACATGTATATATTATATGAATTTGCATGTGTAAAAACAGCTAAACAAGTAATAAATCTGAATGTAGGGATACAAACTGGAGGACATAGAAGCAGTTAGATGGAGAGGCTGGAATGCAGATATTGTAAATACAATTATGTAAAACTAATTATGTATAACATTGTCAAAAACAAAAGATCTACTGACCAGGTCCTCCCTTCCTCTAGTTTTCTCTCACCTAGGTATTAATAGTAAATAGATTCTTGTTTGAAAAGCAAATGTTACAAATACTGAAGCTGATTACATCTGTCTTGATATTCCTGGCACTCAGTTCTTGGAGTTGAATGCATTATATACCTGATGAATGTGCTAATGAGCAAAAATTTAAATTAATTAATTAAAGGGAAAAGAAACAAAATCTGAAGAAACAAATAATGAGTAATAAATTTAATCCATGATGAAATTTTAAAGTAAGAACTTCAAGACCAGATCAAGGTGATTTCATTAGAACATTTATTGCATGTCTGATAAAGAAAAATTGTGAAACAAGAATTTATTGTCAGTAAAAAGAGAAATGAACTGATACAGAAAAAAATCTCTACATAATATGCCAGTTTGTAAAAAACAAAGTGATATATCTAATAATGATGGGATGAGGAACTGTTGGAGGGGGCACCAGGAGGTGGGGCCAATGGCTAGAATGCAAATAAAAAATAATAAAAAAAAATCAGTTGATTTTGTTGTATTAACTTTGTGTGTGTGATATGGTGTTGTGTGTGCATGTGTGTGTTGAGGTGCTCGAAAGAGGTTTATTCTTTTCTACATAAATTAGAATGATACAACTAATATAAAATTTCACAAAATATCTTGAGTAAGGGAAAGTCATAATTGGATGTTATGCAGATTCTTTAGGCAGAATAATGATGTTTTGAGACGCTAATCATTCAATGATTAGCTTTATGCATTCAGTGTTTTCGACTCCACTAGGATACAAAGATTAGGTTGTATAGAGAGAGATTTGCAGATCACAAAGCAGATCTTTGTGCTAAGACCAATCTATATGTCATAGAGTAGCTCCAATGGCATCTATGCTAGTGTAGCTATCACCAAACAAATTTAGCATATTTCCTTTATCTCTGGCATAAATGCAGAACAGTGGTTTCTTTTCTTTTTCTTTCTTTCTTTCTTTCTTTCTTTCTTTCTTTCTTTCTTTCTTTCTTTCTTTCTTTCTTTCTTTCTTTCTTTCCTTTCTTT
>NC_034613.1:100123932-100148953 GCF_900095145.1 Mus pahari | reverse complement strand
CTACAGCTCCTTGGGTACTTTCTCTAGCTCCTCCATTGGGGGCCCTGTGTTCCATCCAATAGCTGACTGTGAGCATCCACTTCTGTGTTTGCCAGGCATTTAAATAAAATGGTCCATACATGAAATGGCCTTTATCTCAGGATTATGCTTCCCTCTGCTCAGCTTGCACTCTCCTCTACTTTCAAACTAGCACATAGCTCAGGAAACTCTGACACCCAAATTCCTTATTTATTTTCCTACCAGACTTAACTCAATTAAGGAAATCCCTCACAAACATGCCCAGAGTCCAATCTAAACTAGATAGTTCCTCCTTGAAACAATCTTCCTTATTGAGTCTACATTGTGTCAAGTAGACAATGGAAACTAATCTCTATACTATTTCAAATAAATTCTAAATCTAAAATAGGTGTACTCTGGACTCCAAATTTATGGAAGGATGTGGCCTCCATTCTCAGCTACTTTTTACTTGGAGGATTATTTTTAAGATATGGCAATGATCACCAACACATTGGGAAATAATTTTTACCAATCCTAAATCTGATAGGGGGCAAATATCCAATATATACAAAGAGCTCACAAAGCTGAACTCCAAAAATTCAAATAACCCCATTAAAAATGGGGTACATAGCTAAACAAAGAATTCTCAACTGAGAAATACTGAAGTGCTGAGAAGCACTTGGAAAAAAATCTTCAACATCCTTAATTATCAGGGAAATGCAAATCAAAACAGCCCTGAGATTTCACCTCACACCAGTCAGAACAGCTAAGATCAAAAATTCAGGGGACAGCAGATGCTGGTGAGGATGTGGAGAAAGAGGAACACTCCTCCATTGTTGGTGGGATTACAAGCTTGTACAACCACTCTGGAAATCAGTCTGCTGGTTCCTCAGAAAACTGAACATAGTACTACTAGAAGATCCACCAATACCTCTTCTAGGTATATACCCAGAAGATGTTACAACTGGTAATAAGGACACATGTTCCAATGCATCTGAGGCTCTACAGTGAGTAAGATAAAATATAGCTCCAAATTTCCTTATTAAGTCAATTTCATTTCAATTTGCAGTTATTAGTATCTGTGGATGAGACATCTAAATCCAGGCCAAAACTAAAAGGCAAAAGCTAGGGGATTTCTAAAGCAACTTACAGAAAATTTTCTGTTTGTAATATTTATTCTGCATTCAATAGCAAATAGATAGTATTAACCCTTTTATTGTTTCAACAATGGCTATGAATTGTAGCATATAATAGGTATCTATACAGAACTTTTTATGTCCTTAACTCTCAACCATGCTAAGGTTGAATTTACAGTTTCTACATTTGCTAAAATTCAAAATCATTACATTGAAGTTTCCCTATATTCTTAGTTGAGATTAGGACTCTAATTATACAATATAGTGTGTGCAACAATGGGCTCAGAAGCAAGGTAGGCATTTGGAATATCTAGTTGGCATATCACAGCATGTGGGAGTTTAATTGAAAGGCTCCTCAATGAGAGTCACTTTTATTTTAAGACTGAATTACTCTTAATTCAAGACCATTGCACAGACTTATACCAATACTAATTTTAAATAAACCTTCTCATTACAGTTTTCTATATTTTAATAGGGGCATGTCTCAGTTTTATGTAGACTTTATATTCACGATATCTTTTGATAATGTATACTCAGATAATTATGGAATTTGAATCATGCCCCTAGAGACTGGAGGTCAGATTTAAACCACATATTATTTTAAGACTTATCAATGATCAACTATAATATAATACTATTACCTACCAATTTTTTATTGGGATAAATGTGAAGATAAATTCTACCACAAATTTTTCCACTCTATTCAAAGAAGAAGGGATGGATGATTAATCTTGCTTCATTCTCTAAATTGCCTTTAAGAAAATGAAACAATTCTAGGCCTATTTTTCATATATCATGGCTAGCTAAATCTTTTTCCACAAAACTGTCCCAAAATTTAAAAATTATATTAAAAATAACAATGTAAATGTCTTTCTATTACACTTGCTGAATACAATAAAGCAATGGATGATAGATTGATATATAGATAGGTAGATAGATATGTAGATAGATAGATAGATAGATAGATAGATAGATAGATAGATAGATAGATAGATAGATAGATAGCATTGGAAACAAGATGCCCTTTAATAAGGTAAACAATGAAGTAACAATCTTGTCATTTTTGATCTACTACTATAATTGATATAAGTGCTCTCAGTGGTTTGTGAACTAGCAGATCACACATTCCAAATATTATAACTAAATTGTCTATTAGTGTTCTGATGCACAATGTCCTGTTGGAAAATCTGGGGTCATCAATGACTTTAACCAAATATAAAAAATTAAAATTACGTGTGCCAACAGATGTAAATAATTCAAAATGGAATGTCAAGGACTTTGAAGATTGACTGCTAATAATTGAACTGACAACCAACACAACAGTCCTATAGTAAATGTCAGTAATCCAGCCCAGTACATTTTAACTAGCAAATAATATCACTCTTTCCTAACTATATCCAATTTAGGCTGTTATTTGAAATCTGTTTGAAACACAACTATTTGAAGATTTATTAGAGAGGAGAAGATACATATAAAGGATCAGATGCTCTTATAATCTAAACAGTAATATAATTTATTTCTCATGTGAACAGCACAATTTTTATGCAAAAAAAGTTAGCAAAACTCCAGTTTCTTTGAAAACATTGAGAGTATTGTTATATACAGAAGTAAGTGAAATCCAACTTCGTCATATAACTTTCATTAACTTTGATTCTGTTATTTCAATAGATATGAATAATATTAAAAATACAACCCCAATTAGAGCTTTATTGGATTTTTGATGCATTTATGTGTACTTTTTAGGTAGCCCTTTTGTATTTATACAAGAAAATTGTATGTTTTGATGTGCTTTCAGGATATATGAGTTGCTAACTATTTTTTCCCATAACTTTTCAACAGGGTTAATTTATTTTATCTTTATATTTAACTATCTAGACTCAATCTGGAAGACTTCATTTGACTCAATATAATGTGCTAGTAAACATGTAAAAATCTGTGACCTTGACTGGTAAAGACTGAATTTTCAATCCTTCCTTACCTAAAAGTTTTATATTTATTTACTAAAAGTATTGACTTTCCCATGTACCAATCCCAAACTATCAGTAAGTTGAAGATGACATGTTTCAGAATATGTTATACAAAGAAGATATTTGAAATGCTGACTATTTAATCTGAAAAAAGTGATAAATATTAAAGTTGAATGGAGTTCCCAACACCTCCTCTCCTAAAGAAATAAACACACATACTCAGAAAATAGAAATATTCAAAACGTATTAAACTATTAACTTCCTAGTTTTCCATGTAACTGAAAATTATAGGACATTTTCATAATTTCTAATTATTTATTGAAATCAGTATCTGTGTATCAGAATTTGAATTCATTTTAAATTTAAAAATTCTATTTATAGCCACCAGAAATACCCAGATGCCAGTAAGCAAGAGGCTCCCAGGACCCAATGGGGATGACATTAGCTGAAATAACTAACAAAGGGGAGGGAGAAACTGTAGAGACCATATCCAGGGGTTAGACAAGGCTCCTGGTTGAGCGATGGGGCCACCCACTTACCTCCAAATTTTTAACCCAGAATTACTCCTGTCTAAAAATTAAATACTGGGACAAAGTGTAAAGCAGAGCCTGAAGGAAACACCATCCAGAAACTGCCATACCTGGGGATCCATCCCATATACAGACACCAAACTCAGAAACTATTGTGGATGCCAAGAATTGCTTGGTGACAAGAGCCTGATATAGCTATCTCCTGAGAGGATCTGCCAGAGGCTGACAAATACAGATTCAGATGCTCGCAATCATCCATTGGACTGAGCATGGAGTCTCAAATGGAGGAGTTAGAGAAAGGACTGAAGGAGCTGAAGATTTGCAGTCCCATAGGAAGAACAATATGAACCAACCAGACCTGCCAGAGCTCCTAAGGACTAACCGCCAATCAAAAAGTACACATGGAGAGACCCATGTCTCCAGCTGCATATTTAGCAGAGGGTGGCCTTATCAAACATCAAAGGGAGGAGAGGCCCCTTGGTCCTTTGAAGTACCCCAGTGTAGGGGAATGCCAGGGCTGTGAGGTGTGAGTGGGTGAGTAGGTGGGGAAACACCTTCAAAGAAGCAGGGGGAAGAGGGATGGGATAGGGGATAGGGGGTTTCCCGCCTGGGCTAACATTTGAAATATAAATGAAGAAAATATTCAATAAAATAAAAAAATCTATTTACATTAATTTAATATACTATACATGCACATGTGTTTTATCGCAATTTCCTACAAATTCTAAATTGAAACATTCCATCCAGTAGTGAGTCAGGAAGTCATGAGCCTCAATAGGTAAAGGAATTATAACATATCTGTGAGGTCATTGGAAGACCCACAAAACAATCTGCTCCAGTAGGTGAGAGGACAATTGGCAGGAGTTGACTTATCTCCTTCTACAGTGGGTTCTTGGCTCAAACACATCTCACTGGCTTCTATTTCTCTTTGCATTCATTTCTTTTATTCTTCCATTACTCTTATGTAATTTAGATGGTATATTTTAAGAAAACCACATTAAGTATTTAAGTAGGTTAAAGTATTAAATTTTCACCTAGTTCCATCTAGAGATTTTAAGAAATTACAAGAAAACACTGTTCTACTGTGTACTGAAACTCCTGAATTTTCAGTGGTAGTGTGACAGAAGTCAGTTGAAGTTTGAAAGAAGACAAAGCCTTTACCTTAGGTAAGAGTTAAAATTAATTAGGTTGCATACTTAAATTTGGAACTAATTCTACACCAAATTTGAATATTTGAAGTTGTAAGAAAATTGGCAACATAAATCTCTTGCCATGGCTTAAGATCCTCACTGAAGCCACATTTTTGGCTCTGTGATCCAGAGTACTTTATATTGCTTTTTCTTGAATTTATTCTTAGGTAGCTTTTATTGATATATATACTATAAAATTGTTTGAGTATGCACGTTTATTTGTATGTGTATGTCTCTTCATAATTTGGAATAAAACATTCCCTATGTGTTTTAATTTTATGCATTTGAATTGAAAATACTAAAAAGTTCTTCTAAAATGTTATTTATTTTTTACATGAAATACATTATAAAGAATTTAAAGAAATAAAATGTAAATAATTTATTTCTTAAATTATGTATTTTGAATTTCAAAATATTGAAAAATTATTCTAAAGAAGTTATTCATTTATCCGTAGTGACAATGTAAGAAAATATGAGGCAAATAAATAAAAGGCAAATAATTTATTTAATAAACCATGAAGACAGTGATGGGATTTTAGTGGTTAATTTGAATTGATGAGCCCAATACACAATTAAAGCTAATTAAGTTCATTTATTGTTTAATACTTTATTGGCATTAAAGTAGATGTTAAATTTTTCATATCTTAGGAAAAGTATATCCATGTTAGTGGATTTGGAATATTCATGGTAGGAAAATAAAGGGATGTATTATATTTTTATGAAATTATGGCTCATGCCATGAGATATTTAATTCAAATTAGCAAATACTGTTATGAATTATGAGTACCTTGAAACCTCTTCTATTAGATGACACATGCCATAGTGAATTATATTTTTATCATAATCTACTTTTCAAATCAATGATGTATATTTATCAATCAAAGTGACGAAATAACATCATATTGTGATTTTGTTTATATCATATTAAGTGAACTCATCTATCTTAAGGAACTTAAATAATATCTTTAATGAATATGAATATGAGTGTAAATAACGTATCTAGTAAGCAAGTGAAATAATAGCACCATTCTTACTGAGTATTCATTCATTCATTCATTCATTCAAGTTAATCCCAGATAATATTCAAAGACATTCATTCTTTAACTCATCTAAGAAATATGCCCTAGGGCAAAGGAAAACTTTTTACCTCACAATTTTTATGGCAATTATATCAATAATAAATGTTTATTATCACATTTTAATACTTATGATAGAAAAATATTCTATGAATTCTCAGGAAAATGTTCCTTTTTATACAGTAAAGATTTGAAAGAAAACTCTAATTACGCTTCAATGAAATAGATGTGTTCTTTTATATTATATTAATTAAATTTGTATAAGGTTCTTTCCCTTTAGAACTTTTTAATCCGAGCAGATCTGTGGGCTAATGGAAAAATGTATGGCCTGTGAATCCTAATATTCTCTCTGAAATTAAACTAGCCTGTGATTCTGAGTCACTTAACCTCAATGAACATCATTTGCTTCATCCATAAAATTGAGGGTGATTATTGAACTAGATCAGAGATTCTTAAACTTTATTTTCCAGTTCTTTTTTTTCATTATTGTGCTTTATTTTCATTGTTATTTAATATGAAAATTCTTCCCTCAAATAAGATCTTTGTAAAGAGTAAATTTTTCTTAGCCTTTAGAAAAAAAGAACATGAACATAATTGATCTCTGAGTAAGAACATATTTTAAAATTCTAAAAGATATATTTTCACTTAAATTTTAATTACATCTGGAGAAAGTAATCCAAAAAGGGTTTTATTTATACTTTATCAAGGGTGAGTGTGCAATGCTAAGAATGTCTCAACTCAATGATCTACATCTTTAAAACTCTAAAATTCAAATTGGGTTGACAAATTTTAATGCATAATACTTCCCAAACTCTGATTTGAGAATTCTCCTTTCTCCTTTTACCTGAGAGGTTTCCTCTGTTTCCTATACATTTTAAATATAAATGGGTCTTCATAAATGAAAAGTGAATATCAATTTATTATCAAATATACATGGTACTTTTAAAGTATCTGATACTTTGTAATCTACAACATTTCAAATCTAAAGTCTTATTTCTTTAATCATTAGCATGTTTTGTGATGTCTGAAGCAGATAAAGTAATTTATAATAAAGTTGAAGAATTATGTAATAAAAATACAACACTATAGGAACATGAGAAAACTCAGATAGTGTACCATTTCAACCAGCCTTACAATAACCCCAAATGTTGATACAAACTAACCTATTGGCCTCTTAGTGATCTGTGTAATGTCACTTTGTTTATTTAACCACAGCAATTAAACCTTTGCATGCAGTGAATGAATTACTTCCCTTCTAATTGTCATTGTTCTTAGCTTTGCTGTACTTTCCTTGAAGGACAGATGTTTTGTAATTCTTTTGTTCTGTTATAAAACAGCATCTATAATTATAAAACCAATTGTCATTATGATTCATTGGAGCACATAGTTATATTTTTATGCATATTATCCAGTGTTGTTCTTCAAGTTCTATGAATGTTACATGTCTTAATGATGCTACATTTTTATTTTAAAATAACTTATTTAGCAATTTTGAAAAGGTTCTTTTTATATTTTTATTGGGTAATTTATTTATATTTCAAATGTTAGCCCTTTCTCAGTTTTCACTGCCCAAAACCCCTATACCATCACCCCTTCCCCTGCTTCTATGAAAGTGATCCCCCACCTACCCACCCAATTGCACCACACTGCCCTGGCATTCCCCTATACTTGGATATCACAAGACCAAGGGCCTGTCCTCCCACTGATGCCAGAGAAGACCATCATCTGCTACATATGCAGCTGGTGGCATGGGTCCCTCAATGTATACTTTTTGGTTGGTGGTTTAGTCCCTGGGAGTTCTGGGGGAGCTGGTTGGTTCATATTGTTCTTCCTTCTTTGGGGCTGCAAACTCTTTCAGCTCCTTCAGTTCTTTCTGTTTAGCCCAATAGTTGGCTGCCAGCATCTGAATCTGTTTTTGTCAGGCTCTTACAGAGTTTCTTAGAGACAGCTATGTAAGTCTCCTGCCAGCATATGTTATATGTGGGGGAATTCCCTGGGTATATGCCAAGGAGTAATAAAGCTGGGTCCTCGGGTACTACTATGTTCAATTTTCTGAGGAACCACCAATCTGATTTTTAGAGTGATTGAACCAGCTTGTAATCCCACCAAAAATGGAGGAGTGTTCCACTTTTTCCACATCTTCACCAGCATCTGCTGTCACCTGAGTTTTTTTAATCTTAGCCATTCTGACTGGTGTGAGTTGGAATCTCAGGGTTGTTTTGATTTGCATTTGCCTGACGACTAAGGATGTTGAACATTTCTTTAGGTGCTTCTCGACCATTTGATATTCTTCAGTTGAGAATTCTTTATTTAGCTCTGTACCCCATTTTAATAGGTTTATTTGGTTCTCTGGAGCCGAAATTCTTGAATTCATATATATATATGAATGATCTTACCCTATATAGGATGTAGGATTGGTAAAGATCTTTTTCCAATCTGCTGGTTGCAATTTTGTACTATTTAGAGTGTCCTTCACTTTACAGAAGCTTTGCAATTTTATGAGGTCCCACTTTTCTATTGTTGATCTTAGAGCATAAGCTATTGGTGTTCTCTGAAGGCAATTTCCTCCTGTGTAGATGTGTTCAAGGATCTTCCCACTTTCTCTTCTATTAGTTTTATGTGACTAAGGTTTTATGTGACTAAGGTTTTATGTGGAGGTCCTTGATCCACTTGTACTTGGAGATAAGGATGGATGTCACCTCTAGTGAGACAGTATGAAAACCAAATTGCCTATATAATTCCCATGTATTTTGATTTGAACAAATTGGTTGCTATTCTTATGTGTTCTATAATAGAACAGATAAATACTAAATTTTAAATAATTTAAAACATCTTGGGTATGGTGGCATATACCTGGAACAGACTCTAAATATTTGGAGAAGTAGAGAAAGGAGACTCTGGAGTTTATGGCTATCATAATCAATCACATAGGGATTTCAGTATAAAAAGAACTACCTATATTTAAAATATATAATTAGAGATGATGGCAGAATACATATATGAAAGGAGTTGGGAAATATATGTGATTAACAATTTAAGTGGGTAAGGATATATAGAAAAGGAGTAGACAGGTAAAGGTTTAACTAAACTCAGTTATGTGTGAAAATGACCATGTGTATCTATTAGTTAACAAGTCTGTTAATATTTTTTTATATACTGACCATAGTTTGCCTTTTGGCCTCTGCTCCCAGACCCTCCCTCTACCTTTCCTATACAACCCGCAATCCAGTTTTCTGTTTAGAAAGGGGTAGGCCTCCCTCCCACAGTTATCAAACAAACATTGTATATCACATTGCTTTAAGACTAGGCACCTCCCTTCTTATTAAGGCTGGATAAGGCAACCCAGTATGAAAATGGTCCTAAAATTTGGCAATAGAGTCAAAGACAGCATCTGCTCCCATTTTGAGGATTCCCACATAAGAACAAGATACATAAATGTAGCAGATGTAAAGAGTGTCTAGGTCAGTGTTATGCCAGCTCCCTGGTTGGCATACACACACACACACACACACACACACACACAACATATATATATATATATATATATATATATATATATATATATATATTCTCTTGTCTCTTGTGGTTTCCTTGAACACTTGAACAACTGGATCCCACTATCCTACCTCTCTCTCCCTCTTCCAGAGGATTTCCCAAGTTAATCCTAATGTTAGTCTGTGGGTCTCTGTATTTATTATCATCAGTTGCTGAATGTAACTTCTTTGATGAGTATTGGGATAGACACCAATCTATAAGTATAACACATCATTAGTCATTATTTCATTTATGTATTTATGTGTTTATTTACATATTCATGTTTGATTCTATCTCAGGAATCTGGGCTATCCAGACTAGTGGTCCTGGTCCTCCAGGCAGTATCACAGGTGGGCTTCCACTTAAGTCATGGGTCTCAGTTTGGATCAGTTTGCCACTTCAGTTTTGTACCACCTCCGAATTGCCTAGCACATCTTCTAAGCAGGATAAATTGTAGGTTGAAGGTTATGTGGCTGGATTGGTGTTTCAATTGTTCCAATGGAATGAGCAGAACAAGCTCTAAATCCCTGATTGCTAAGAGTCGTAGCTAGAGTCACCCTTGGAGATTCATTGTACTTTCCACTACAGTAGCTCATCCCTAAGATATATATTTTTAAAGAGTTTGAATAGAAGCACCAAGCATTAGTGGACAGCAATTGAAATGAAGTGCCTAGCCTGATAACTTGACAAAAGACACAGGCCACTGCCATTGTTATGTTTACAACCATAACTACGTACTAAAACAATACATAATGGCCCCAGGGCTAATTATATTTGATGTTAATTCCTTTCTCCTGTGAGGGGTTGTGAACAAGGAATGAGTTAGCATTCAGGTGATTGCCTGTAAAAGCCACCTTAATTTGTAAAATAAAGGAGAGCTGAAAATTGGGCAGATAAAGGGAAGGTGGAGCAGTAGGTGGAGAGAGAAGAGGGAGAAAATGGGAGAGAACTGATGAAAAGGAGGAGGAGGAAGAAAAGCAGAGCAGAAGCATATGGCTTGAAGAAACCTCAAGTTCTAAGGGTTCTCATAGATGTGGAAGATAGTTGTGTAGTGGTAGATCTGCCCAATCTAGGTGCATAGTATGTATTCATAAAAATTGTGTTGTGTTTTCATTGCCAGGGCATACATGGGTTGGGGATTTACTGAAACAAAATGGTGCACAATATATTGATTTGAATTCAACTAACCTGAGATAAAAATTCCCTGCCCCTAACCCCTAAATGGGGCTTGAGTAGTGACTTAGGGTATAGTAGTGTGAATTCAAAGCTGACTGGGTTTGACTGGCAAAGACTGGCAGAGAGGCATCTATAACTGAGAGAGCCTTTCTGTGATCCCTGTATCCTGCACTCCCCATCCTGCTTCCCCTACCTCCAAACAGAGACACAGACATGAGTCTTTTAACACTCACCTTCTCCCTGTGAATAAAGAATTGGGAGACAAAGGTACAAAGGGCTCCGGACCAGGTAATTCATTGATATAAAGAGAGAAATATAACCTTTTGATACCTAAAGATCGGATAAAGATATATTGCTCTAATAAGTCTTACAGAATGCTCATATACTTTCTAATGTGGGCTCCACAGGAATTTCGGTTTTAAATCCTGGTTTGACAAGCTGCCTCTTATAAGCAGATATAGAAAGGGAAGGAAAAAGAAGGGAAGGGAAAGGAAAAAGAAGGGAAGGAAAAGGAAGGGAAGGGAAGGGAAGGGAAGGGAAGGGAAGGGAAGGGAAGGGAAGGGAAGNAAGGGAAGGGAAGGGAAGGGAAGGGAAGGGAAGGGAAGAAAGGAAGGGAAAGGAAAAAGGAAAGGAAAAAGGAAAGGAAAAAAGGAACGGGAAAAGAAAAGGGAAAAGGAAAGGGAAAAACGGAAAGCAAAACGGAAAGAGAAATGGAAAGGGAATCAGAAAGGGAAAAAGGAAAGGAAAAGAAAAAGGAAAGAGAAGAGGAAAGAGGAGAGGAAAGAGGAGAGGCAAGAGGAAAGGAAAAAGGAAAGGAAAGGAAAGGAAAGGAAAGGAAAGGAAAGGAAAGGAAAGGAAAGGAAAGGAAAGGAAAGGAAAATAGAAGTATGAATCAATTGTTTTAAAGATGGTATGATAAAGTCTGCAAGAGACTAATATTCTTCAACGTGGACTCCATGGGAATTTTGGGTTTAAATCATGACATAACAAATTAGAAAGGCCTAAATAGGCTAAAATGTGTGTGATTTTGAGTATTGTGGCTGTTTTATTGTTCCTCTAGGACAGAGGGCAAGCTACAGGTTTTCCTAGTGACCTGTTGAAGGATATGTTGATTTAGGGAAAAGGTTTTTTTCTTTGTATTCTTGGAAAAGGTGATTAAGGCATTTACAGCTTCCAGAGTTATATGGATCAGATTTGCTAGATGGAGACCCCCTGAAGTACTAGATTCCAGAAGATCAAACAAAAAAGGTTATCTTGATGATACAAAATTTTGTTTTGAGATTTATATATTACAGAATATACAGCCTTGGTGAATTTCATCTTCAGACATGCTGAACTGACTAACCTGTCTGAACTCTTAGTGTCTTGTTTTTTTCATCCAGATCCAGTCAGGACACCAGAGACTAATACAATCATTGGTGTGGCCTTCTTAAGGCTAATCAGCCCCCCCCCCATTTGCCTACCCCTTTAAAAATATCTCAACACCCATATTCAACTTGAAGAAGTTATGAAGAGTCATTGTCCCAGTTCCCTAAGCTTTGGGTCTGGGGGGTGGTTATTATAGGTTGTATTTGATACTAAAATTTTGGAGTACAGGGTTTAGACCCAGTCCTTCTATTGCTGTTATTATAAACAGATAATGAGATTTATTTTTAAACCTGTGAGTTAAGGGCCAAATAGGAAATTCATGGCTCTGAGTTTATTTTGGGGGTGTTTTCAGTTAATTTAGTTAGAAATGGCTGAGAGTAGTTAAAAGAGGACAGTCTAGATTACTCCACATAGATAGTTTATTATCAAAAATGTCAGATGTCCACAGAATGTGATGTTTAATGTTTATTTATCCACTTGTTGAGACTAGTCTGCTCCTGACAGTTTTTTTTGTCTTGGATGCAAAGAAGAAACTAAGCATCTTTTCTTTGAGTTACTCCAGTCGTGGAGAAATCACCACTAGGCTGGAATTGCCTAATTTCATTTACAGAGATAATACTCTCCAAAGAAAGGACACAATTACAGGTTAGGACAGCTTGATTCTGCTGAGATATAATAGACTAGTCCTTAATATTCCTGGTTCTCTAAGTCTGTGAGATGACCCTGGCCAGTAGGCTGAAGATTGATGCTCTAAAATGTTGAAGTAAAGGGCTATGCAAGTGATCAGTGGTAAGTGATCAGTAGAGTGATGCAAGTGATACATGGGCTAAGTTTTGGAAGCTATGTTAGGCTTCCTACATATTTTCAGTTAATAACAGTCATTTTTGGATTTCTGATGGCATTGAAAAACAACATAGTCTCCTAGCCAACCTGGGCTTTTTACTTTGAGAGGAACAGATTTGAGAAGATGGTTTTCAGATGGCATTCAATCTAAAGCCAAAATATAGCCAGGTGCAGAACTATAATCTTTTAAGTAAAGATAGATGACAGAGGTTCTATTTAATTAACAAAGATGATGGACTGGGTTTTAGGTCTCTTGTACTTTATAAATTACAAAATCATAATAGTTATGTTCAATTATAGCTGCGATAAAATAGTCTTTTAATTAGACAGAAAGGGGAAATGTTGTGAATAGCCCTGGGGCTAATTATATTTGATGTTAATTCTGTTGTCCTGTGAGGGGTTGTGAACAAGTTATGAGTCAGCACTCAGGTGATTTCCTGCCAACCTGCTTCCCACCTTAATTTGTAAAATAAAGGAGAACTGATGACTGGGCAGATAAAGGGAAGTTGGAATTGAAGGTGGAAAGAGAGAGGATATAAAGGAGGAGGAAGAAAAGCAGGGCAGAAGCACATGGCCTGGAGAAACCTCAAGTTCTAAGGGGTTTCATAGATGTGGAAGATGGTAGTGTAGTGGTAGATCTGCCCAATCTAGGTGCATAGCATGTATTCATAATAATTGTGTTGTGTTTTCATTGCCAGGGCATATTTGGGTTGGAGATTTACAAGATTATGGATGGACAAGATTATATATATATAAACTTGTCCTGTAATACTTTGTATATGTACCAAGATCATCGGTATTTTATTTGTCTTGTTCTAGAATTAGTCAATTATTAATGAATTCCTGGTCCATTCTGCTTAAAAGATGGGTATTTCAAAATCAACAATATGTTTTTCTTCAGGTTGTGATGGCAGAATTCTCTATGTAGTTTTACACTATTGAACTTATTCAACCTCGTCCGTATGTATTCTAAAGCAGTACACAATTTATTTACTCTATACTGCTTTTTTAAGTGATCACAAGTTAAGAGACAAGGACCGTTGTAGACAGTTTTTTGAAGTGTTCAAGTTTTGAAGACTTTCTATTTTTAAAAATCAGGATATTAGCAGAAGATATGAGACATGGGAAATAATTATGGATTAAAGTGGCATATTTTTCATGTCAAGTTGGAAAAGGATAAATTATTGTTTTGTTAATTGGATTTAAGATATAAGAACATAGAACGACTGTTAATATGGTGTTATCTATAACATATCGGACAAGGTTCATAGGTGTGAGAGACTACCTTTAGTATTAATTAATATATGAAGCCTCAATCTATTATGGGTAATACCATTTTCTAAATAGAGAGTCCTGAACAATATAAGAGATGGAAAAGTTAACTGAGAGCAAACAAGCTAGCAAGAATCCATGCATTTATTCTCTCTCTTTTCCTAACTGTGGATATGAAGGTTAAAGTACCAACCTTGACATACCAGCAATAATAAAGTATAACCAGGAATTATAAGTCAAATAAAACCTTTTTTTCCTTAATTTGCTTTTTGATAAAGCATTTTATTACAATAGAAATGACATAACTTAACCTCATATATTGAGAAAATGAATCAGTAAGAATTGATTACAGAGAGGTTTATTAAAAATATCCTAGTTCTTTTTTAATGTAAGATATTTTATTCATTACACTTGATATAAAGTTTGTTTTCTCTTATTTTTGTCATATAGGAAGGAAGGTTGGTACACATATACTGGGACATGTATAATTAAAAGTAGTTTTACTTATCAGTGGCTTACTCACAATTAACATTTTTATTTAGTCTTATGTTTTATTTCTTATACAGCAATCAATTTACACTTACACATTATACTGAGGTTCTTCTCAATTTCTTAATGTTTTAGATTCTTTGATGAATGCTTATTATTTAACTAGTATTGGCAGATATTATCTATCAAATGGTGTTACAAAGGAAGGTAAGAGAAGCAACACCCCTGAGAGCACAGGATATTTGATAAAGCACCTTAACTTTTCTAACAATTTGGATTGTGAAACTTGAATGACACTGTTTGAAAAGCCATAAAGAACTCTTTCATGTGCTTGAAATAGTTGGGTACTTTCATGATTGTGTGCCTCTGATGGGAGCCTTGCCATTAAAGTTACTCTCATCGTTGACTCCTGTGCTGATTTCTCCTTAAAGAATACTTTTGTACAGTTTGTGATTATCAGATGTGATCCATTACTGACTGACTGTAGTCACTAGCAAGGGGTTTTTGAGTAAGAACTGAGAGTGCTTTTGTCATTAAGATGTGCCAAGTTTCCTGTGGAGAGTTAAAGAGCTTTAGGATCCCAGTGATGAACCAGGGAGTTTCCAAGGAATAAGTGCATGCCTATTTTTTTGGATTTCCTAAAAAATGTAGAAAGTAAGGTGACAAAGTCTCTTTGTAAATGGTAAAGCAAATACTTCAATGCCATTACACATGGTCCAAACTTCTGTGAAATCTATATTTTCAGGAGAGCTCCTTTAATTAAAGTGAGAACACCAATTTTAACAATCTTAGTTCAATTCAATCCGTAGACTTTAATTATTGTCAACATTACACTGTTCAACTACAGATAACTCAGAAAAAGTGTAGCATTCTCTAAACTTCACATATTATAAACAAAGAATATATTTTTTTATAGAATAAGTTTGTTTAAGTGGGTATAATAATATATTAGATATAAATGGTGAGTTCGTATTACAGCATGCTATAACGCCTAGGTTCATTCAAACTCAAGCAGCACAAAGCAATGCAATAAAAATAGTGAACTTCTTGAAATGGTGTGTATCAGAATACAATTACAGAGAAAAGTTTTACCTTTTCTCTGAATTCCTGAAGAATTTTTTAAATCCACATTCTATAATAAATTTTTATCTGTTCAAGAAATTTATAAGCATTATAAAAATGTAATAAAATTACACAACTTTCCATATCTTTTTTTTTTCTCTTTTCACTGCCAACTGCTCTATGTAAACTGGTTTTTCATGTTTTTAAAAACTGGTCCTCCCAATACATTTGTAGGAATTTTCTTGTTTCCTTTGACTTTTTTTTTTTTTTAATTTCTGAAGTTACATTATGAGAAGATTTTAATGTCTCTATGATGACCATCACATTTCTGGGCAATTTTAAAATTTTACTTCATGATTACCATAATTAATTTAAAATGTATTAAGTATTTATAATGAGATGAATCTCCATGCTGCAGGAACCCTAGCACACCCAGGACGTTGGGATCAGGGGTGAGTGGAACACAACATCAGCTCCAAAGAATTCTGGAGGGTCTTGTGCCAGCAGGAACAGAGACAAAGGAACCCCGCCTGATCAGAGGCTGGGATTCATTCTGTCAGGGGCCAGCCTCACCATCTTCCACATGAACCCAGCTGAGGGCTCCAAGGTCCTCAGAGGACTCTCCAGACCACAGGACCCCTAGCACACACAAGACCTCAGGATCACTGGAGAGCATGTGGGCAGCAGAAGCAACAGAGCTTCTTGGACAGGGTCCCTTCAGGCCTTTATCTTCAGCCAGGAGGTGGAGCTGAGACCCAGATCCCTGGGCACCCTGTTGCCAGAGGAGAGTCAGCCTACAGGGAGGGCTCTGTGCAAGAGGAGAGCTTGCCTGCAGAGAGAGTTCTGACCACTGGGACTCAGGGGAGAGTTGGACTCCCAGGAGTGCTGACAGCTGCTAATAGATTCACAGGAGGAAGGAACTCCAGCCAGAGAGAGCTAGAATATTAACACCAGAGACTACCAGATGGTGAAAGGCAAATTTAAGAATCTTACTAAAAGAAACCAAGAACAATGAGCATCCTCAGAATCCAGTATACCCCAACAAGCCTGAAAAGAGAGATTCCGACTTAAAATCATATCTCATGGTGGTGTTAGAAGATTTTAAGAAGGGAATTAACAACTCACTTAAAGAAATATAGGAGAAAACTGTTAAACAGGTAGAAGTCCTTAAAGAACTACAGGAAAACACTGCTAAACAGGTAGAAGTGCTTAAAGAGGAAACAAAGACATCCCTTAAAGAATTAGAGGAAAACACAATCAAACAGGTAATGGAATTGAACACAACCATCCAAGATCTAAAAAGGGAAGTAGAAACAATAAAGAAAACCCAAAGGGAGACAACTCTGGATATAGAAATCCTAGGAAAGAATTCAGGAAGCCAGGCATGGTGGCACATGCCTTTAATCCCAGCACTCAGGAGGCAGAGGCAGGCTGATTCCTGAGTTCAAGGGAGCCTGATCTACAGAGTGAGTTCTAGGACAGGCAGGACTCCACAGAGAAACCCTGTCTCGAAAAAGCAAGAAGAAATTAAGGAACCATAGATGTGAGCATCACCAACAGAATATAAGAAATGGAAGAGAGAATCTCAGGTGCAGAAGATTCCATAAAAAACACAGACACAAAAATCAAAGAAAATGCAAAATGCAAAAAGATCCTAACTCAAAACATCCAGGAAATCCAGGACACAATGAGAAGACCAAACATAAGGACAATAGTTATAGATGAGAATGAAGACTTTCAACTTAAAGGGCCAGGAAATACCTTCAACAAAATTATAGAAGAAAACATCCCTAACCTAAAGAAAGAGATGCCCATGAACATACAAGAAGCCTACAGAACTCCAAATAGACTGGACCAGAAAAGAATTCCTCCCAACATATAATAATCAGAACAACAAATGCACTAAATAAAGAAAGAATATTAAAAGCGGTAAGGGGAAAAGTCAAGTAACATATAAAGGCAGACCTATCAGAATTACACCAGACTTCTCACCAGAGACTATGAAAGCCAGATGATTCTGGAGATATGTTATACAGACCCCAAGAGAATACAATTGCCAGTCCAGGCTACTATAATAAGCAAAACTCTCAACTACCATAGATGGAGAAAACAAGGTATTCCATGACAAAACCAAATACACAATATCTTTCTATGAATCCAGTCCTTCAGAGGATAATAAAGGAAAAATTCCAACACAAGGGCATAAATTACACCCTAGAAAAAACAAGAAAGTAATCCTTCAACAAAACTAAAAGAACACAGCCACAAGAACAGAACCCCAACTCTAACAACAAAAATAGCAGGAAGCAATAATTACTTTTCCTTAGTATTTCTTAATATCAACAGACTCAATTCCCCAATAAAAAGACTAGCAGACTGGCTACATAAACATGACTCAACATTTGACTGCATACAGGAAACAAACCCCAGGGAAAAAGACACTACCTCAGATTAAAAGGCTAGAAAACAAGTTTCCAAGCAAATAGTCTGAAGAAACAAGCTGGAGTAGCCATTCAAATATTGAATAAAATCGAATTCCAACCCAAAGTTATCAAAAAAGATAAGGAGGGGCACTTCATACACATCAAGGTAAAATCTACCAAGATGAACTCTTAATTCTGAATATGATCCAAATGCAAGGGCATCTACATTCATTAAGGAAACTTTAGTAAACTTCAAAGCACACATTGCACCTCACACAATAATAGTGGGAGACTTCAACACCCCACTTTCCTCATTGAACATGTTCTGGAACAGAAACTAAACAAAGACACATGGAAACAAACAGAAGTTATGAAAGAAATGGATTTAACAGTTGTCTACAGAATATTTTATACTAAAACAAAAGGAAATACCATCTTCTCAACACCTCATGGTACCTTCTCCAAAACTGACCATATAATTGGTCACAAAACAGGACTAAACAAGTACAAAAAATATTGAATTTATCCCATGCATCCTATCACATCTACACAGACTAAGGTTTATCTTCAATAACAACATAAATAATAGAATGCCAACATTAATATGGAAGCTGAATAACACTCTACTCAATGATACTTTGGTCAAGGAAGAAATAAAGAATGAGATTAAAGAATTTTTAGAGTTTAATGAAAATGAAGCCACAACTTACCCAAACTTATGGGACACAATGAAAGCAGTCCCAAAAGGAAAACTCATAGCTCTGAGTGCTTCTAAAAAGAACCTAGACAGAGCATACACTAGCAGCTTAACAGCACACCTAAAAGCTCTAGAACAGAAAGAAGCACATTCACCCAAGAGGAGTAGACAGCAGGAAATAATGAAACTCAGGCCTGAAATCAATCAAGTAGACAGAAAAAGAACTATACAAAGAATCAAGCAAACCAGGAGCTGGTTCTTTGAGAAAATCAATAAGATAGATAAACCCTTAGCCAGACTAACTAGAGGGCACAGGGACAGTATTGTAATTAAGAAAATCAGAAATGAAAAGGGAGAAATAACAGAAACTGAGGAAATCTAAAACATCATCAGATCCTACTACAAAAGGCTATACTCAGCAAAACTGGAAAACCTGGATGAAATGGACAATTTTTCTAGACAGATACCAGGTACTAAAGTTAAATCAGGATCAGATTATTGACTTAAACAGTCCCATTTGCCCTAAAGAAATAGAAGCAGGCACTAATAGTCTCCCAGCCAAAAATAAGCCCAGGACCAGATGGGTTTAGTGAAGATTTCTATCTGACCTTCAAAGAAGACTTAATTCCAATTCTCTTCAAATTATTCCACAAAATAGAAACTGAAGGTACTCTACCCAATTCATTCTATGAGGCCACAATTANTCTGATANCTAAACCACATAAAGACCCAACAAAGAAAAAGTAATTCAGAACAATTTCCCTTATGAATATCAATGAAAAAATAGTCAATATAATCCTTGTAATCTGAATCCAAGAACACAACAAAGCGATCATCCATCATCAAGTAGGCTTCATACCAGTGATACAGGGACAGTTTAATATACGGAAATCTATCAAAGTAAACCACTATATAAACAAACTCAAAGACAAAAACCACATGATCATTTCATTAGATGCTGAGAAAGCATTCGACAAAATCCAACACCCATTCATGATAAAAGACTTAGAAAGATCAGGAATTCAAGGCCCATACCTAAACATAATAAAAGCAATATAGAGAAAACCAGTAGCCAACATCAAACTAAATGGAGAGAAACTTGAAGCAACCCCACTAAAATCATGTACTAGACAAGGCTGCCCTCTTTCTCCTTACCTACTCAATATAGTACTTCAAATTCTAGTCAGATGAATTAGAAAACAAATGGAGATCAGGGGGATACAAATTGGAAAGGAAGAAGTCAAAATATCACTATTTGCAGATGATATGATACTATATTTAAGTGATCCTAAAAATTCCACCAGAAAACTCCTAAACCCGATAGAGCAAGAGCTGGATTTAAGATTAACTCAAACAAATCAGTGGCCTTTCTCTACACCAAGGATAAACTGACTGAAAAAGAAATTAGGGAAACAACACCCTTCATAATAGTCACAAATAATATAAAATACCTTGGTGTGACTCTTACTAAGGAAGTGAAAGATCTGTATAATAAGAACTTCAAGTCTCTAAAGAAAGAAATCAAAGATCTCAGAAAATGGAAAGATCTCCCATGCTCAAGGATTTTTCCCAATTCTAAATCAGATAGGGAACTAATATCCAATATATATATATATATATATATATATATATATATATATAACTCAAGAAGATGGAGTCCAGAAAATCAAATAACCTCATGAAAAATGGGTTACAGAGCTAAACAAATAATTCTCAACTGAGGAATACCAAAGGGCTGAGAAGTCCCTGAAAAAATGTTCAACATCCTTTTTTTTTTCTTTTGCTTTTTTGAGGCAGGGTTTCTCTGTACAGCCCTGGCTTTCTTAGAACTCACTTTGTAGACCAGGCTGGCCCCTAACTCAGAAATCCACCTGCCTCTGCCTCCTGAGTGCTGGGATTAAAAGCATCCTTAATCATCAGGCAAATGCAAATCACAACAACTCTGAGATTATACCTCACAACAGTCAGAATGGCTAAGATCAAAAATTCAGGTGATAGCAGATGCTGGCGAGGATAAGGAGAAAGAGGGACATTCCTCAATTGTTGGTGGTATTGCAAGCTGGTACAACCAATGTGGAAATCAGTCTGGCGGTTCCTCAGAAAATTGAAGATAGTACTACAGGAAGATCCAGCAATATCTCTCCTTGTCTTATACCCAGAAGATGTTCCAACTTGTAATAAGAACACATGTTCCACTATGTTCATAGCAGCCTTATTAATAATAGCCAGAAGCTGGAAAGAACCCAGATGTCCCTCAACAGAGGAATGGATACAGAAAATGTGGTATATTTATACAATGGAGTACTACTCAGCAATTAAAAACAATGAATTCTTAAAATTCTTACACAAATGAATGAATCTGGAGAGAATCATCCTGAGTGAGGTAATCCAATCACAAAAGAACACACATGATATGTACTCACTGATAAGCAGATATTAGCCCAGAATCTTAGAATACCCAAGATACAATTTGCAAAACACATGAAACTCAAGAAAAAGTAATACCAAAATGTGGATATTTCGCCTCTCCTTAGAATGGGAAACAAAATGTTACAGAGACAAAGTTTGGAGATGAGACAGAAGGAATGACCATGCAGGGACTGCCCCATCCGGAGATCCATAACATAATCAACTACCAAAGGTAGACACAATTGCATATGCTAGCAAGATTTTGCTGAAAGGTCACTGATATAGCTGACTCTTGTGTGTCTATGCCAGTGCCTGGCAAATACAGAAGTGGATGCTCAAAGTCGTTTATTGGATTGACCACGTGGCCCCCAATGGAGGAGCTAGAGAAAGTATCCAAGGAGCTTAAGGGGTCTGCAACCCTATTGGAGGAACAGTAATATGAACTAACCAGTACCCCCTAAGCTTGTCTCTCTAGCTGCATGTGTAGGAAAAGATGGCCTAATCGGCCATCATTGGGAGTATAGGCCCTTGGTCTTGCAATGATTATATGCCCCAATACAGGGGAATACCAGGGCCAGGAAGCAGGAGTGGGTGGGTTGTAGAGCATGATTGGGAGAGGATTATAGGGGCTTTTGGGATAGCATTTGAATTGTATATGAAGAAAATATCATTAAAAAATTGAAAAAATTATAAAGAATATAATAAAATTGTGTAAATATTTCTATATGTAATTTGTTGTTTAATTACTAAACTATAACATACCAGCTATATTTGTTCCTCTTATTTAGATAACTAATAAAATATATTAGTATAGAAACAATGAGAAAATAAAATATATCCCTTATTCTTTCATTACTTTGAATATATTTTAGCTGTGAACAATTTTATTCATATATCATTTGCTGAACTTGAATTTTTCTAAAATATAGAAGGAAATTTATGTAAAACTTATCGTAATACTTGATATATTATAAGTGGTCAATGAATTGTTCCTTAAAAACAATATTCATTTTGAGTATTATTCACTATGATCATGAATCTTGCAGTATAATATTGGTTTATCTAATTTTAAGCTTCAGTAAATATTCTGATGCTTGATATATTGTTATCTTATTTTCTTAACATGAAATCTGAGGTTCAAAAATAGTAAAATTTTCTGGAACTGCAAAGCTAGGAGATTAACAAATATATGATTTGTAGATCAGGTTTAAATCAACCTTACAATGATTCTGGGAAATTTAGTAACCAGTAGAGTCCACATAAAGGATAAAAGTATATGAGAATTATTCTGGTTAATTTTTTGTTTTATAACTATATCAGGGTAAAACATCTTTATTTACTTTGACATATATTAAAGATTAATAACAAAATATTTACAAAACTCCCTATAAACCTCTTTTGAAAAGAATGATTCCTCACAGTGACTTTTCTTTGCATGTTTTTTATTGTTTTCATTAAAGATATGCTTTGCCCTTCCTAAGCGTTGGGGAAAATATTCACCTGATTAAAACCTACTTAATAATGTAGCTTTGCCTCTTTGTACCTAATTATTCCAGGTAGACTTCATTGTCATTTCAGACATGTGTTTATAGTGCCTTAAAATTATATTTTTGACTCTGTGAAATATTATTTATCATTTCATTTGTTTGCCTCTTATACTTGACTGCTAGGAACTCATTGTTTATTTGGTTCATCAATTCATAGAAAATTATAATAATATAGATACATGACAGATGCTTAATGAACATTTATTTAATATAAATGAATAAAAAGTTAATGGTGCATGATATCATCTATTTGGTATATTCAGAATATAACACGTTTTCTATTGACCAAGACTATGACAAGTGTTTCGAAGGTTGATGACTGTTATGTGGCATGAAGTAGTCAAACTTTCCCTCATTTTTATCAATTTTTAAAACTCATTCTATCTTCCAAAAAACCAAACTACCCAATCAAATAAATGGGGTATAAACTAAACAGAGAATTCACTACAGAGAAATCTCAAATGACCAAGAAGCACTTAAAGAAAATTTCAAAATCCTTAGTCATCAGGGAAACACAAGTCAAAATAACCCTAAGATTCCACCTTACACCAATCAGAATGGTTAAGATTAAAGACACAGGTATAGCACAAGTTGTCTAGGATGTGGAGAAAGTAGAACATTCCTCCATTGCTGGTGGGATTGCAAACTGGTATAACCACTCTGGAAATCATTTTGGAGGTTACTCAGGGGAAACAGATCTAACTGAAGACCCAGCTAAATCACTTTTGGGCATATACCCAAAATATGCCCTATTGTACCACAGGGGCATGTGTTCCACTTTGTTCATAGCAGCCTTATTTAAGAGAGCCAGAAGCTGGAAAGAACCCAGATATCCCACAACTGAAGAATGAATACAGAAAATGTGGTTAATTTATGCATTGGAATACTACTCAGCTATTCAAAAAAAGACATCATGAGTTTTGCAGGTAAATGGATAGAACTAGAAATTATTGTGAGTAAACTAACACAGACACAAAAGGACATACATAGTACTCATTAATAAATGGATATTAGCCAAAATGTACAGAATACCTAGGATACTATCTGCAAAACTGAAGAAGGATAACAACTGGAAGAGCCTAAATAAGGATGCCTCAATTCCACTTGGGAGGGAGAAGAAAGTAGTCATGGTGGGGGCAGAAAGAAGGAGGAACCTGGGTAGGAGAAGGACAGGGAGGGGAAAGGGGAATATGATTAGGTATTAAACATCCTGAAAATTCAGGACCCAATGAGAAGATGAAACCTAAGAATAAAATTATAGATAAGAATGAAGATTTTCAGCTCACAGAGACAGTAAATATCTTCAACAAAATAATATAATAAATCTTCCCTATCCTAAATAGATACCCA
Organism: Mus pahari; assembly: GCF_900095145.1. Taxonomy (NCBI): domain Eukaryota; kingdom Metazoa; phylum Chordata; class Mammalia; order Rodentia; family Muridae; genus Mus; species Mus pahari. The sequence goes on along the minus strand of NC_034613.1, from coordinate 100,124,887 downwards.
TGAACATACAAGAAGCCTACAAAACTCCAAAAAGATTGGACAAGAAAATAAATTCCTCTCACACATAATAATCAAAACACTAAATGAACTAAACAAATATAGAATATCAAAAGCAAGAATGGAAAAAAAGGTCAAGAAACATATAAAGGCAGACCTATTGTTAATACTCCAGACTTCTCACCAGAGATTATGAAAGCCAGAAGATCCTGGACAGATGTCATACAGACTCTAAGAAAACACAAATGCAAGCCCAGGCTACTATACCCAGCAAAGCTCTCAATTAAAATACATGGAGAAGCCCAAGTATTCCATGAATAAACCAAATTTACAGAATATCTTTCCAAAAATCCAGCCCTTCAAAAGATAATAAAGGGAAAACTTCAACCCAAGGAGGGAAACTACACCTTAGAAAAATGAAGAAAGTAAACTTTCAACAATCCTAAAAGAAGATACCCTCATGAACAGAACCTGAACTCTAAAAACAAAAATAACAAGAAGCAACAATTACTTTTCCTTAATATCTCTTAATATCAGTGAACTCAATTCCCCAATAAAAAGACATAGACTAAGAGACTGGCTACATAAACAGGAACCAACATTTTGCTGCAAACAGGAAACCCACCTCAGGAACAAAGACAGACACTACTTCAGAGTAAAAGGCTGGGAAAGAATTTTCCAAGGAAAAGGTGCCAAGAAACAAGATGGAATAACGTTTCTAATATTGAAAAGATCAACTCTCAACATAAAGTTATCAAAAATGAGAAGGAGGGACACTTTATACTCATCAAAGGTAAAATCTACCGTGATGAACTCTCAATTCTGAACATCTATGCTCCAAATGCAAGGGTATTCACTTCCATTAATGAAATTTTATTAAAGTTAAAAGCACACATTGCACCTCACACAATGATAGTAGGAAATGTCAACAACCCACTCTCATCAATGGCCAGATCAT
>NC_034613.1:100108428-100123921 GCF_900095145.1 Mus pahari | reverse complement strand
AATAATAAAAAAAAAAAAAAAAAGAAACAAATATATTGAAATAATCCCATGCATCCTGTCAGATCACCATGGACTAAGGCTGATCTTCATTAACAACATAAACATTAGAAATTCCACCTACACATGGAAGCTGAACAATACTCTATTCAATGATATCTTGGACAAGGAAGAAACAAAGAAAGAAAGACTTTTAAGAGTTTAATGAAAATGAAGCTGCAACAGACCCAAACTTATGGGACACAATAAATGCAGTCCAAAGAGAAAAACCTCATAGCTCAGAGTGCTGCCAAAAAGAACCTCGAGAGAGCATACACTAGCAGCTAGACAGGACACCTTAAAGCTCTAGAACAAAAGGAAGCAAATTCACCCAAGAGGATTAGTTGGCAGGAAATAATCAAACACAGTGCTGAAATCAACCAAGTGGAAAAAAATAAAACTATACAAAGAATCAACCAAACTAGAAGCTGGTTTATTGAGAGAATAACGAAATAGATAAACCCTTAATCAGACTAACTAGAGGGCACAGGGAAAGTATCCTAATTAACAAAATAAGAAATGAAAAGGGAGGCTTAATAACAAAATCTGAAGAAATCAAAAAGATCATTAGAACCTACTAACAAAGCCTATACTCAACAAAACTGGAAAACCTGGATGAAATGGACAATTTTGTAGACAGATACCAGGTACCAAAATTAAATCAGGATCATATTAATGATCTCAACAGTCCCATATCCCCTAAAAGAATAGAAACATTCATTAATAATCTCCCAACAAAAAATCCCAGGACCAGATGGGTTTAGTGCAGAGTTCTATCAGACCTTCAAAGAAGACCTAATTCCAACACTCCTCAAACTATTCCACAAAATAGAAACAGAAAGAACTCTACCCAACTCATTCCTTGAAGCCACCATTACTCTGATATGTAAATGACACAAAGACACAACAAAGAAAGAGAACTTCAGAACAATTTCCCTTATAAAATATTAATGCAAAAATACTGAATAAAATTCTTTAAAACCCAAATCCAAGAACACATCAAAGTGGTCACCTGTCATGATAAAGTAGGCTGCATCCCAGGGAAACAGGGATGGTTCAATATACAGAATTCCATCAATGTAATCCACTACATAAACAGTCTCAAAGACAAAAACCTCCTGATCATCAGGAAAAGTCTTGATGAGATCAGGAATTCAAGGCTCATACTTAACATCATAAAATCAATATATAGCAAGTCAGTAGCTAACATCAAACTAAATGGAAAGAAACTGGAAGCAATCCCACTAAAATCAAGGACTAGACAAAGCTACCCACTCTCTCCCTACCTAGTCAATATAGTACTTGAAATGCTAGCCAGAGCAATTAGGCATCAAAAGGAGATCAAATTGATAAAAATGAGAAAGGTAGTAGTCAAAATATCCCTGTTCGCAGATGATATGGTAGTATACATAAGTGACACCAGAAATTCCAACAGAGAACTCTTAAACCTGATAAACAACTTCAGTGAAGTATATGGATATAAAATTAACTCAAACAAATCTACACAAAGGATGAACAGGCTGAGAAAGAAATTAGGGAAACAAAATCCTTCACAATAGTCATAAATAATAGAAAATACCTTGGTGTGGCTCTAACTAAGCAAGTGAAAGATCTGTATGATAAGAACTTGAAGTCTCTGAAGAAGGAAATCAAAGAAGATATAAGATGATGGAAAGATATCCCATATTCATGGATTGGCATGATTAATGTAGTAAAAATGACTATCTTGCTGAAAGCAATCTACAGATTCAATGAAATCCCAATTAAAATTCTAACTCAATTCTTCTCAGAGGTAGAAAGGGAAATTTGCAAATTCACCTGGAATAACAAAAAACCTAGGATAGCAAAAAATTATTTTGAACAATAAAAGAACCTCTGGTGAAAATCATCATCACTTGATCTTTAATAAAGGTGCTAAAACCATTCAGTGGAAAAAAGACAGCATTTTTCTACAAATTGTGATGGTTCAACTGGCACTTAGCATGTAGAAGAATGCAAATTGATCGATTCTTATTTCCTTGTACAAAATTCAAGTCTAAGTGGATCAAGGACCTCCACTTAAAAACAGAGTCACTGAAACTTGTAGAGGAGAAAGTGGGGATGAACCTTGAACATATGGGCACAGGGAACAAATTTCTAAACAGAACAACAATGGCTTGTGTTGTAAGATTGAGGATTAAGAAATGTGACCTCATAATATTTCAAAGCTTTATAAGGCAAAGGATACTGTCAATAAGTAAAAAAGGCAACTAACAGTTTGGAAAATGATCTTTACCAATGCTAAATCTGATAGAGAGCTAATATCATATATATACAAAAAACTCAAGAAGTTAGACCCCAGAAAAACAAATATCCCAATTAAAAAATTGGATGCAGAGCTAAAGAATGAATTCTCATCTGAGGTAATCCAAATGACTTAGAAGAGCCTGAAAAAATGTTCAACATCCTTAATCATCAGGGAAATGCAAATCACAACAACCCTGAGATTCCCCCTCACACCAGTCAGAATGCCTAAGATCAAAATTTGAGGTGACAGCAGATGCTGGCGAGGATGTGGAGAAAGAGGAACACTCCTCCATTGCTGGTGGGATTGCAAGCTGGTGTAACAACTTTGGAAATCAGTTTGGCAGTTCTTCAGAAAATATGAAATAATACTACCGGAAGATCCAGCATTATCACTCCTGGGCATATACCCAGAAGATGCTCTAACAAGTAATAAGGACACATGCTCCACTATGTTCATAACAGCCTTATTTATAATAGCCGTATGCTGGAAAGAACCCAGATGTCCCTCAACAGAGGAATGGATACAGAAAATGTAGTACATTTATACAATGGAGTACTACTCAGCAATTAAAAACAATGAATTCATGAAACTCTTAGGCAAATGGATGCATCTGGAAGAAATCATCCTGAGTGCTTTAAAAAACCACACATGATATGCATTCACTGATAAGTGGCTAGTAGCCCAAAAGCTCATTATACCCAAGATACAATTTGCAAAGCACATGAAACTCAAGAAGTGTGGATACTCCATCCTTCATAGAAACGGGAATAAAATATGCATGGAAGGAGTTACAGAGACAAAGTTCAGAGCTGAGAAGGAAGGAAGGACCATCCAGAGACTGCCCCACCTGGGAATCCATCCCATATACAACCACCAAACCCAGANACNATTGCATATGCCAGCAAGATTTTGCAAACAGGACCCTGATATTAGTTTGCTCTTGTGAGGTTATGCCAGTGCCTGAGAAATACAGAAGTGGATGCTCTCAGTCATCTATTAGATGGAACACAGAGCCCCCAATGAAGGAGCTAGAAAAAGTACCCAAGGAGCTAAAGGGGTCTGCAACCCTATAGGAGGAACAATAATATGAACTAACCAGTATCCCCCAGAGCTGTGTCTCTAGTTGCATATGTAGCAGAGGATGCTCTACTCAGCCATCAATGGGAGGAGATGCCCTTGGTCTTGTGAATATCATAAGCCCCAGTACAGGGGAATGCCAGGGCCAGAAAGCAGGAGTGGGTGGGCTGGGGATCAGGGTGGGGGTGAGGCTATAGGGGACTTTGGGGATAGCATTTGAAAAGTAAATGAATAAAATATCTAATAAAATAAATAAATAAACCAGCTTCTGTTCTTCTGTAGAGACTCAAATAAAACCCAAAAACAGACAAAGGGAAAAGAGAGCAGGACAAGAAAAGCTGGCCCATTAAGTTGAAATTTTAAATCAAACAATTTAAGGATAAAAGTGAATGAAATAATTCTGCATACTGGTTCAGAGGTAGCATACAGTCCCTCATCTTAGTACATGTGCAAAACTGAGCTTACTCCTTTGCAGTACTTGGTGTCTGTATAGGTAAAATACTTTTTGTATTCTCTAGCATAGTCATAGCTGCCAATTTTTGTAAGATTTCTTACATGAGTGCATGTGACAGGATTGTCTATGGGATAGACTCCAGAGTACAGCTAAGTGTAGATTTTCTCCTCATAGGACTCTATAGTTTTGATTGTATCCTTTCTCTCTATTTGGAGACAGATCTCAGAGTATAGGCCAGTAACGCTTGCTCTGTATTCCAAGATTCACCCCCACCCTGGTGAGTATGTGGTTGTATGTCTGTACATGAGTGTATGTTGTGAATTATTCTCTCTTTGCATCTCTCCCACCATGTGTGAGTGTGTGTGTTTGTGTAAGTCAGTCTCCCACTACCACATGTGTACTCTCTCTCCTTTCTCTCCCTTTCCCTCTCTCTTCTTTTTCTGCTATAGGTCTAACAGTCTCTAGTTCTCCTGGTACAGGGAAAAGAATATTTTCCAGTCAGCTATGGAAAATATTTGGACTGGCTTTCTATCCTATTCTGTTTCCAAAAGTGTATCTCCTTATTTGCTAATGAAACTCAACATCAACAGCTTTACGGGATAGTTGCTTTACAGGCTAATAACATAAAGTTCTTTGAAATATTGCAGACCCTGTTTTTCAAGAGCTACATAAGTATCAGCAAAATACATTTTAAAAAATAATATGAAATTACTCTATTAGGATGTTTTTTCTAGGTATAATAATAGCAATCATGAAAATAAAGTAACAATCATTAGAGACATGAAAACATCTTCAAAAAACATATCATTTTTAATAAAACTCTTTTAGTGATTATTACAATGACTATTAAAGCTGTTTTGTCATTCAAATTAGCTAGTTAAATTTTCAGAAATATATTCTTGGTAGTGAAAATTGTATGTTGTAGAGTTTTAAATATATAGATGTACAATTTTACTAAACCATTAAAATTGGTATATTTATGCTTTGAAATATAATGTTTGCAATTGTACAAAATAATGTCCTTCATTATAAAATTTTCATAAATGGGCAAAATGCATTTATAGCATATTGCCTTTATATTTTCTTCTTTTCTCTCAACTTACTCTTTTTAAGCCTCCCTTTACCTTCCTGTTCTCAAGTAGACCTGCTACTTTCAAATCAAGTTCAATTTTAATTGTAGATTCTAATGATCCATAGCTTTCTTGTGTCTTGCTTATTTAAATTAAAATATTGATCACAAATTTACTTTTATTGTGGGGCAATAGGCTATGCACAGAGAGTCTGGTCTCGAGTAGAGCTAAGGTAGAACCCCAGTGGTGGTAATTCCCACCTACAAGGGAAGGAAGGCATTCCCTCCTTCATGCTAGTCTCCTCCCAGTTACCTAGCAACAGCAAGATAACACAGCCCACTATATGAGGGGCTGCTTGGCCCCACCTCACTGTCTCCCTCTTACTCTCTTAAGCTTTTACTTTACTTAGTCTCCCTCTTACACTCTCTCCCTCTTCCTCTCTCTCTCTCTCTCTTACTCTCTCCCTCTTACTCTAGCCTTTGTTTTCTCTCTTTCTCTTTCTTTCTCTCTCCACACGGTCATGGCTGTCTCTCTCTCTTTCCACCTCCTCTCCTTTCTCCCTGCCTTTCTACAATAAAGCTCTAAAACCATAAACTGTCTCTGTTCATCAAGGCCTGTTGTGCATGTACAATGTAATAGGCTTTCTCCTAATGAGCCATGCCTAATCTACTGTCAGAAGGCCTTCCTGTGCTCCAGGCACTGGCTGGACTAAGAACTCTTACCTGTGTGGGAACCTCTCTCCCTCTGCCCATTCTCCAGTATCTCCTGGGCCAAGAGTGTCACTCCGGGACCCCTGGTATTGGGGGCTGCCCCTTGCACACCCCCATCAAGTGGGGTCCAATAGCTTCACACAGCCAGATGCCCACTCGGGGCCGAGTGGAAAGCATCTGACAGTCCTCCCACATTCAACTGCATAGGAACTCTGGCAGGATGTAATCTCTTTCCCTCTCCCTCCTTCCCCTACAACCTCATCCCCACACTTTATTTTATCTGTTAATGATAAAATATAATTCTTTATGCACAAGTAACTCTACCTTGTACATTCACAAGAATATATAGATAGAAATAAATATCATTGTATGATCTTCTAATGATGGACACCAATGACAGTTTTGTAGTTTGAGTATGAGACACAATGTCATGATAAATAAGTGGTCATGTTCCTTTTTTGTATGCTGAGGTAGATTCATTAGAGTTCAACAACTTTGCTTATCAGGGAATAAAAGCAAATCAAAAGTATATCAACACTCAATCATTATTGATATAGTTTGGCTGCACTTTCTTAATTGTTAGGACCATTAAGAAAACTGAATCAAAAACACAAATGACAAACAACAGAAACAGCTGAAACAATAGCAAAAAGTAGACTGCAACAGAGTGTAACAATAACACAAATTTTAGTAACTCCTACGCATAATGCTGATCTAATGTTTAGACTTCATAATTTTTAAGAAGTCTGTACTGTGTTTTATGTGCTATGTGCTTCACTCAGTTGAAGCAAATAGCACAATTAGTTTCATGTTAAATGATTTAAAAATTGGCAAAGTATAATTTTAAAAAGTGTGTTTAAACATAAAAACATGAAAATAATTAAAATATTCATAAAGATAGGATGTCGTTGTGCATACCTGAAATACCAGCATCTGAGAAACGGAACTGCTGATGTAAGTTCAAAGATTGTAAATATTAACCAACATTCATGATGAAACTAAGGTCATGAATTAGTCTGAAGTTGTTAGAACTAATATTTGGGTTTGCAAATGTGGTAATACACAAGGTTTTTGTCATAATTTGAGTGCACAATAGTCTCAATATATTTATGGATTTAAACTTGGATTTTTGCTCGTACAGAATTTTGGATGGTTGTGAAAGCTTTGAGACGTTTGGATTAGTTGGAGGAACTGAGCCACTGTGAGGTTAGCCTCAAGTGTTATACTTTGCCCTGTTTTCTTCTCATTCTCTGTTTACTACTTCACAATGTTTTACCTCCAACTCTTCATTCCAGAACCTTCTGCAATATGATATAGTATCCTAAACTCATGAACCAAAGTAATTGCTTCTTCTTTTCAGTTGTTTTAGTGAAAATAAATAGAACAAAAACTGTCCCTTTGTATATTCAATAATATTTTTAAAAGTTAAATACAAAATAGTTTATCACTGCCCTATGGAGGAGCTTTAGAAAGTACACAAGGAGCTGAAGGGGGCTGCAACCCTATAGGAGAAATAACAATATGAACTAACCAGTACCCCCAGAGCTCATGTCTTTAGCTGCATATGTATAAAAAGATGCCTAGTCAGCCATCATTGGGAGGAGAGGCCCTTGGTCTTGTGAAAATTATATGCCCCAGTACAGGGGAATNCCAGGGCCAGGAAGCGGGAGTAGGTGGGTTGGAGAACAGGGTGAGGGGGAGAGTATAGGGACTTTTGGGATAGCATTTGTAATGTAAATGAAGAAAATATCTAATAAAAATTGTTTTTGACAAAAAAGCCTGTGTAAAACTAAAAGAAACACTAGAATATGTATAAATTTTTGAAAAATGCAAACACATTTGTTGGTAGCTTTTTTTAAAATTTAGTAATAGTAATCACTTAAATGGTGAATGAAAATAAATTTAAAATTTTTATATTGGGTGAAAAATTAAAACAGGAAACCATATGTAATACTGAGTTATTATTGATAAAAGTAGTAGCTGCAATTACATTTCTTGTATAGGATTAATAGTGCAAAATATGTTTAAGTCAGTCCAATTTAAAAAGTATATATGCTGAAGAGTACTGTCAGTCAAATTAGCAGATAACAATATGCATATAAGAAAGTATTTGTAACATAGCTGAGGGTAAGTATATATAAGAAGCTCATAAATATTCTCAATAATAAAAATGAAAAATTTACTGTAAAAAGTGGACAAAATGTATGACTAGAAAGTGGAATAATTTAAATGGAACATCAATAAAAGGATGCTTATATTCATGAAGCCTCTGGTAGTTTGAATAGTATGACCCCAGAAGCTCATATATTTGAAGTTTGTTTTCCAGTTGGTAAAACTGTTTGAGAAGCATTAGAAAGTTGGAGGAGTTGTATCAGTGGCGTTGGGCTCTTAGGTTTCAAACTTCTGTGCCAGTCCCAGTCAGCTCTCCTTAATTTCCTGCTCCTTAATGAGATAGGAGCTGTCAGCTATTTCTTTAGTGTCATGTCTGCCTGCCTGATGGCCATTGGTTCTAAGTCTCTGTAACTGATTCCAAATTAAACTCTTCTTGCTACAATTTGCTTTTGTCATAATGTCTAATAATGATGATAGGAATATAACAGAGAAATAATTAGAAAATAAAAAATCAAATACAACTGGAACATCTGATGTTATTTATCATGATAAAATATTAAAAATTATAGAATCATTGCTATTAACAGAAATTTAACTAAGATTTTACTCATTTAAAATAAAGAAACTTACACCCAAACATTTGAACTGAAGTCAGGGAAAAACTATGGTTGAATTAGGAGAAGGATTAAAGAAGCTGAAGGGGAGAGTGACCCCATAGAAAGACCAGCAGTCTCAACTTTCCTAGACCCCAGGGATCTCCCAGAGACTGAGCCACCCATTAGGAGCATACACAAGCAAGTCTATGGCCCCTGGCACAAATATAGCAGAGGTCTCCCTGGTCAGACTTTAGTGGGAAAAGATGTACCTAATACTTGACAGTCTTGAAACCCTAGGGAAGAAGGAGGACTCTTGGGGGGGGATACCCTCTGGGATGCAAAAGGAAGGAGGAATGGGATGAAGAATTTCGGAAGGGAAGGAACAAGAGTGTGTAAAAGAATATGAATGTAAATAAATTTTAAAATTTGAAAAAATGCAGGAAATACGTTAAATCACTAAAATATGGGGCAAAATAAATGGCAATGTGAGAATTGCAAAAAAAAAAATCCAATTACTGTTTCTTAAAAACAAAATTTCATCATTAGTAACCCTACAGATAAAGCTAATTAATATTGTGTTTTCTGTAATATTCCAAGTACACAAAGACAAATAAGTTATAATCTTGCTTATAGGTAGAATCTGAAAGAGTCAAACTTGTAAAAGTAGAGCAAAGAAAGTACTACAAGTCTAGGAGAAGAGAAAGTAAAAAAGATTTTGACAAATGATATAAAATTTGTATTTATCAGGAGAAATGCATTTGGAAGTTTATGACCTTAAATAGTGGCTATTGTTATTCATAATACAACAGAAATATCAATGTTTCCAAGAGAAGAACTTTCAAATTTCTCAAAGCAATATATGACAAGTGAAGTGAAATATGTGTTAGTTCATTTGATTTAATCATTGTACATTGAATACTTTTATCAAAACCTTATACTGTATCCCTGAATTTCATATAATTACTTAGAAATTAAAGTAAACTTACTTTTAATTAATATTTTAAACTAAATAGAAGTACTCAGAGATAAGGACATGCCACATAACAACAGATTGAATGGTCAATCAGTAAGGGATAAAGAATCATACCCTCACGTTGTAGAACGCAGGGAATTACAAAGTAGCCACCGAGACAGAGCTCAGATTGCAGGAGTATATTTAGCAACCATGAAACTTTATCCTCAACACCAATTACTTTCCCTCAAAAATCCTCCCTGACACTGTGTTGTACCAACATGACTACTTATATGTGTATCTATCCATTTGTTTTTCATTACAGTAGCAACTTACATTAACAAAAACTTTGAATTTATGAATCATGAACTACTGTTCCTATGGAAATATTTACCTGTGAACATGTATACACACAAACACACACACGCGCATGCACGCGCACACACACACACACACACACACACACACACACACACACACACACACACACACCATTTGACATCAATGTTATATGAAATCACCTCAAAACTAAACCTTGTGAATACTATATTCTTCATTTTGCAATGAAGAAAACCCATATCAGAAAAAGACAAATGAGTCTCTGATGGCCAGTCCATTGACATCAGAGCCAGAACATCTTGACATACATTGCAGTAACTACTGCTTCTGCTTCCTCTAGTAATAAAGCCTTATTCATCCTCTACGAAAAATAGCAATATTTGACTTAAAACTTTTTCGACTAATAGTCAATCAGGTAAAAAGAACTACTAATGAACATTTATTTGTGAGTCACAAATATTTTACAATAATATGCAATCATGTAATATAGAATTTACAAATAATGAGGATCAATTTTCTGTTTATGTTTCTTTTTGTCTCTGTTTCATGCTCTATTCCTCTCTTTTGTTCTTTGTCTATGATTGTGCATGTATGGGAAGTTATGCATGTATACATTAAAAATTCACTCACTTCATTATAGTGATGAAAACATGCCGAATATATGGAGCAGGCTAGCAGGCAAGTAGGCTAGAACAGGCAAAAGCTTATAGTGCAGTCTTGAGAGAGATTTTCTTTTCTGAAATACCTCTCTTTTTTTCTTTTTATTGCTATCATTTAAATGGATGCATATGATGCAGCCATACTAAGAGTAATTTTTAAGGTAATCCATTATATATGTTAATCCAATAGCAAAATATGGTCAGATAAAAAAGTAATTGGTATTTATTGAATAACTGGAAAGTGGATGTATAACATTAACCAGTATATCATGTATGTTATATTTGTTTTTGGGAGACATTAAAGCACAAGTCATTATTAAAAAATAGTAGATAAAGTATCTCAAGGGAGACATCTTGTGCTCTGGGTTGCTCAGGGACCAGTCTGTGCTGGGTGAGAGTGCAGAACGAAGAAGCACCACTCTTCTGGGACAGCCCTGGTTTCAGGATCCAGACATCCAGGCACCTTCCCCGCCAGAGGAGAAGTGTACAGCCGGGAGGGCTCTCGCTGTCTGAGCAGGTGAGTGAGACATCTTGTGCTAAAGGTCACTCAGGGACCAGCCTGCACTGGTGAGAGTGTGGACTTCAGAAGCAACACAGATTCTGGGACAGGCAGAAGCAACATGGCTTCTGGGACAGACCCCATTTCAGGCTCTAGAAATCTGGGCACCTTCCCCGCCAGAGGAGAGGTGGCCATCCAGGAGGGCACTGTCCACCAGAGAAGGTGAGAAAGTCATATTGTGTCAAGGGTCCCTTGGAGAATACTCTGTTGCAGGTGAGTGTGCAAACTGCAGAGGCGACACATCTTCTGGGACAGGTTTACATCTTCATCCAGAAGGAAGGTCTGAACGCCAGACCTCTGTGCACCTTCACTGCAAGAGGAGAGTTTGCCTACAGAGAGTACTCTGACCACTGAGACTCAGGAGAGAGCAGGAATCACAGGACTGCTGACAGAGGCTAACAGAATCACTGGAGGAACAAACTCCAACCAGAGACTGCTATAAAAACTTATGCCAGAGATTACCAGATGTCGAAAAACAAACGTAAGAATCTTACTAACAGAAACCAAGACCACTCACCATCATCAGAATGCAGCATTCCCACCTCAGCCAGTCCTGGATACCCCAACACACCTGAAAAGCAAGATTCGAACTTAAAATCATACACATGATGCTTGAGAGAGGACATTAAAAAGGGCATTAGTAATTCACTTAAAGAAATATAGGAGAACACTGCTAAAGAGGTAGAAGTCCTTAAAGAGGAAACATAAAAATCCCTTAAAGAATTACAGGAAAACACAACCAAACAGGTGATGGAATTGAAAAAAACCATCCAAGACCTAAAAAGAGAATTAGAAGCAATAAAGAAAACCCAAAGTGAGACAATTCAGGAGATAGAAACCCTAGGAAAGAAATCAGGAAACATAGATGTGAGCATCAGCAACAGAATACAAGAGATGGGAGAGAGAATCTCAGGTACAGAAGATTCCATAAAGAACATGGTCACAACAATCCAAGAAAATGCAAAATGCAAAGAGATCCTAACTCAAAACATCTAGGAAATCCAGGACACAATGAGAAGACCAAACCTTCGGATAAAAGGAGTCGATGAGAATGAAGATTTTCAACTTAAAGTGCCAGGAAATACCTTCAACAAAAATACGGAAGCAAACTTCGTGAACCTAAAGAAAGAGATGCCCATGAACATAGAAGAAGCCTACAGAACTCCAAATACACTGGACCAGAAAAGAAATTCCTCCCAACACATAATAATCAGAACAACAAATGCACTAAATAAAGATAGAATATTAAAAACAGTAAGGAAAAAGGGTCAAGTAACATATAAAGGCAAGCCTATTAGAATTACACCAGACTTCTCACCAGAGAATATGAAAGCCAGAAGATCCTGGACAAATGTTATGCAGACCCTAAGAGAACACAAATGCCAGCTCAGGCTACTATACACAGAACAACTCTCAATCACCATAGATAGAGAAACCAAAGTACTCCATGACAAAACCAAATTCACACAATATCTTTCCACACAACTGGCCATTCAAAGGATAATATTGGGAAAATACCAACACAAAGACTGAAATTACTCCCTAGAAAAAGCAAGAAAGTAATCCTTCAACAAATCTAAAAGAAGATAGCCACAAGAACAGAATCCCAACATTAACAACAAAAATAACATGAAGCAATTACTTTTCTTTAATTTCTCTTAACATCAATGGACTCAGTTCCCCAATAAAAAGACATAGGCTAACAGACTGGCTATACAAACAGGACACAACAAACTGGAAAACCTGGATGAAATGGACAACTTCCTAGACAAATACCAGGTACCAAAGTTAAATCAGGATTAGATTAATGATCTAAATAGTCCCATTTCCACTAAAGAAATAGAAGCTGTCATCAATAGTCTCCTAACCAAAAAGAGCCCAGGACCAGATGGGTTTATTGTAGAGTTCTAATAGACCTTCATAGAAGACCCAATTCCAACTCTCCTCAAACTGTTCTACAAAATAGAAACAGAAGGTACTCTACCCAATTCATTTTATGAAGCCTCAATTACTCTGATATCTAAACCACACAAAGATCCACAAAAGAAAGAACTTCAGAGCATCATTTCCCTTATGATTTTCCCTTATGAATATCAATGCAAAAATACTCAATAAAATCCTCGCAAACCGAATCCAAGAACACATCAAAACCATCAACCATCATGAACAAGTAGGCTTCATCCCAGGGTTGTAGGGATGGTTTAATATATGGAAATCCATCAATGTAATCCACTATATAAATAAACTCAAAGTCAAAAACCACATGAGCATATTGTTAGATGCTGAGAAAGCAGTTGACAAACTCCAACACCCCTTCATGATAAAAGTCTTGGAAAGATCAAGAATTGAAGGCACCTACCTGAACATAATAAAAGCAATCTACAGTAAACCAGTAGCCAACATCAAAGTAAATGGAGAGAAACTCAAAGCAATCCCACTAAAATCAGGAATTAGACGAGACTGCCTACTTTCTCCTTACCTATTCAATATAGTACTTGAAGTCCTAGAAAAACAATTTGACAATAAAAGGATATGAAATGGATACAAATTGGAAAGGAAGATGTCAAAAGATAATTATTTGCAGATGATAGGATGGTATATATAAGTAACCCTAAAAATTCAAGCAGAGAACTTCTAAACCTGATGAACAGCTTCAGTGTAGTAGCTGGATATAAAATTAACTCAAACAAACCAGTGGCCTTTGTCAACACAAAGGATAAATGAGCCGAGAAAGAAATTAGGGAAACAAAAACCTTCATAATAGTAACAAATAATATAAAATACCTTGATGTGACTCTAACTATGGAAGTGAAAGATTTGTATAAGAACTTCAAGTCTCTGAAGAAAGAAATTGAAGAGGATCTCAGAAGAAGGAAAGATCTTCCATGCTCATGGATTGACAGGGTTAACATAGTAAAAATGGTTATCCTGCCCAAAGCAATTTACAGATTCAGTGCAATCCCCATCAAAATTCCAACTCATTTTTTCACTGAGTTAGAAAAGGCAATTTGCAAATTCAACTGGAATAACAAAAAACCTAGGATAGCAAAAAACCATCCTCAACAATAAAAGAACCTCTGGTGGAATCACCATGCCTCACCTTTAACTGTACTACAGAGCAATTGTGATAAAAACTGCATGGTACTGGTACAGCAACAGACAGGTATATCAATGGAATAAAATTGAAGACCCAGAAATGAATCCACACACCTATGGTCACTTGATCTTTGAAAAGGGAGCTAAAATCATCCAGTAGAAAAATGACAGCATTTTCAACAAATGGTGCTGTCACAACTGGCAGTTATCATGTAAAAGAATGAGAATTGATCCATTCTTATCTCGTTGTACAAAGTTCAAGTCTAAGTGGATCAAAGAACTCCACATAAAACCAGAGACACTGAAATTTATAGAGGAGAATGATGGGGAAAGCCTGGAAGATAAGGGCACAGGGAAAAAATTCCTAAACAGAACAGCAATGGCTTGTGTTGTAAAATCAAGNATTGACAAATGGGACCTCTTAAAATTGCAAAGCTTCTGTAAGGCAAAAGACACTGTCAACAAGACAAAAAGTCCACCAACAGATTGGGAAAGTATTTTTACCAATCCTAAATCTGATAGGGGACTAATATTCAATATATACAAAGAGCTCAGGAAACTGAACTCCAGAAATTCAAATAACCCCATTAAAAATGGGGTACAGAGCTAAACCACGAATTCTCAACTGAGGAATACTGAATGGCTGAGAAACACCCAAAAAATGTTCAACATCCTTAATCATCAGGAAATGCTAGTCAAAACAAACTTGAGATTACATCTCACACCTTTAGAATGGCTAAGACCAAAATTTCAGGTGATAGCAGATGCTGGCAAGGATGTGGAGAAAGTGGGACATGCCTCCATTGCTGGTGGGATTGCAAGCTTGTACAACCACTTTGTAAATCAGTCTGGCAGTTCCTCAGAAAACTGGACATAATACTACCAGAGGATTCAGCAATACCACTCCTGGGCTAAACCCAGAAGATATTCCAACTGGTAATAATGATACATGCTCCACTGTGTTCATAGCAGCCGTATTTATAATAGCCTGAAGCTGGAAAGAACCCAGATTTCTCTCAATAGAGGAATGGATACAGAAAATGTTGTACATTTACATGATGGAGTACAAATCAGCTTTTAAAAACAATGTATTTATGAAATTCTTGGGCAAATGGATATATCTGGAGGATATTGTCCTTTGTGATGTAACCCAATCACAAAAGGAGTCACTAGATATGCACTCACTGATAAGTGGATATTAGTCCATAAACTTAGAATACCCAAGATAGAATTTGCAAAACATAAGAAAACCTAGAAGGAAGACCAATATGTGGATATTTCATTCCTCCTTAGAATAGGGAACAAAATACCAATGAAAGGAGGTATAGAGACAAAGTTTGTAGCTAAGAGGAAAGGATGGACTATGCAGAGACTACCCCACCCGGGGATCCATCCCATCATCAGCCACCAAACCCAGACACTATTGCACATGTCAGCAAGATTTTGCTGAAGGGACCTTGACATTGTGGTCTCTTGTGAGGCTATGCCAGTGCCTGGCAAACACAGAAGTGGATGCTCACAGTCAGCTATTGGATGGAACACAGAG
>NC_034613.1:100063508-100107917 GCF_900095145.1 Mus pahari | reverse complement strand
GATAGCATTTGAAATGTAAATAAAGAAAATATGTAATTTTAAAAAGCTGAAATGAAAGTATTTCACAGTTGTAATACCATCACTAAAACTTATCCTTACATATTAGAATATATGACAAATGTAAACAAACACTTTATTATACATATATGTACAAAGGTGCACCAGGAATTCAATTTATTATTTTGAGTTGCATTGATATGAAACAAAATAACATTTATCTAGAGGTTTAGCTGGATTAAAGTGATTGAGAAGCAGCTAGGTCACCAGAAATGGGGAAAAAGAATTTAAAAGAGAAAGAATGAGAGATGGAGAAAGAGGGAGAGAGAAAAAGAGAAAGAGAAGAGAGAAGAGAGAAGAGAGAAGAGAGAAGAGAGAAGAGAGAAGAGAGAAGAGAGAAAGGAAAAGGGAAAAAAGAAAAAGAAAAATCAAATGGAAGAACAACAGAGCAATGAGAGGGAGAGACAATGCTGCACTAAAAAATATGATCAGCAACTAATAGAAGAGAAAGTTGGGAAGAGCCTCGTACTCGTGAGCACAAGGGAATATTTCCTGATCAGAAGAATTGCTTATGCTCTAAGATTAACAATAGACAAAAGGGACCTCATAAAATTGCAAAGCTTCTGTAAGACAAAAGACACTGTCAATAGGACAAAACTGTAACCAGCAGATTGGGAAAAGATCTTTACTTCTGATAAAGGGCTAATATCCAATATATACAAAGAACGCAAGAAGTTAGACTCCAGAGAACCAAATAACCCTATTAAAAATGGGGTACAGAGCTAAACAAAGAATTCAGAACTGAGGAATATCAAATGTCTGAGAGGCATCTGAAGAAATGTTCAACATCTGTAATAGTCAGGGAAATGCAAATAAAAAAACCCTGATATTCCACCTCACACCAGTGAGAATGGTTAAGATAAAAAACTCAGGAGACAGCAGATGCTGGTGAGGATGTGGAGAAAGAGAAATACACCTCCATTGCTGGTGGGATTGCAAGCTGGTACAACCACTCTGGAAATCAGTTTGGTAGTTCTTCAGAATTTTATCCCAGTAGCATGGCTGCTGTGGTGACCTATGTCTATGTGATTTAGCTGGAATGTAGACACACCGCATAACTTTAATCTCACTGGCTGGAATATAGACATGCCCTTAGTATATAATTTTAATCCATAGAATTGAAAGTAATGTTAGTTTTTATCCATGAGTTCAGTGCAGATAAGCAGAGGCATTTGAAACCAGAGAATAAGGAATTAGAATGTTACAAGATATTACAAGACCTTGAGGCCAAGCAGAATAATTCAGTGAGAAGCTGAGAGAAACTAGCTTGAATCAGTCAACTTGGTTAAGACAAAGTTCGGAACTAAGACAGAAGAAAAGACCGTCCAGAGACTGCCTCACCCGGGAATCCATCCCATATACAACCACCAAACCCAGACACTACTGCATATGCCAGAAAGATTTTGGTGAAAGAACCCTGACATAACTCTCTCTTGTGAGACTATGCCAATGCCTGGCAAATAAAGAAGTGGATGCTCACGGTCATCTATTGGATGGAACACAGGGCCCCTAAAGAAGGAGCTAGAGAAAGTACCCAAGGAGCTAAAGGGGTCTGCAACCTTATAGTAGGAACAACGATATGAACTAACCAGTACCCCCACCCCCACCCCAGAGCTGTGTCTCTAGTTGCATATGTAGGAGAGGATGGCCTAGTCAGCCATCAGTGGGAGGAGAGGCCCTTGGTCTTGAGAAAATCATATGCCCCAGTACAGGGGAATGCCAGGGCCAGGAAGCAGGAGTAGGTGGGTTGGGGAGCAGGGCATGGGGAGGTTATAGGGGGCTTTGGGGATAGCATTTGAAATGTAAGTGAAGAAAATATATAATTTAAAAAAAAAAAAGAAAAAAGAAAAAATGAAGAAGAATTTGGGACAGAGCAGCCAGAGTTGAAACAGCTAGCCAGAGTCAAAATGAACAAGAAAGAGTGAGTTGGTTCAACAGTAAGCCTCTTAGAAAATTGCACCAGGTAAATGAAAGTTCTTTTTGCAGACTATAAGCCAAAGTATGACTTCCCTCCCCTTAAATTTCTCCTTTTCAGGTATTTGTCAGAGCAGAAAGAAAAGTAGTTAATATAGAGAAAACAATCGTAAGTTGGTCCTTTGCTGTAAAATATCTGATCATTTGGTTCTGAAGTTATTGGATGAAGTGTTCAGGAGGAATTCAGAAGCATTTGGAATAAATAAAATTCCATGAATTTATTTCACTAGAATTTCCTCAATAATTAGGGTACAACTTAAGAAGCCATTGATTCCTGTAATTTACAATTGTTATCTCCTATGCTTTCTTCTATTTTCATGACATTTATTATCATTTTTTGAACCATTTTTAATTTATTTTTACATGATAAAGAACATGGGTCAAATTTCATCCTTTTTGATGTCCAGAATCCCAAGCATCTATTGTTATAAAGACTATATTTTCTTCAACATATGCTTTTTGGTTCTCTGTCAAATGTCAAGAGTCCTGTATGTATAATTGTTAATTTTTATTTCCTTTATTTTCCTTCATTTTTGTTCATGTGAATTTTATAGCCACTATCCATTCATGTGATTGATATGTTCCTGTATTTTGCATTTAAATATATATATATATATATATATATATATATATATATATATATATATATTCTAGAATACTTACTTTAGGTTTATAAAGAATTATCATTAATATATTGAATGGAATTCTGGTAAATCTGGCCACTTTTCAGTTATATGCCATTTCAATAAAATCAGTTCTGTCAATCAATGAACATGAAATGTTTTCATTGCCTAATATCTTCTGTGTTTTTTAAATTTTACCATAGAAAACTTCAATATTTTTTAATGTACTTATCCCTAGCTATTGTGCTTTTTATATTTCTTCTACATTTCAAAATTAAAATATAATGACATCACTTTACAGTATCACTTTTTTCCCTACGATCCTGTCTATGCAATCCCCGGCTCTCTCAAATTTGTGGCCATGATTTAATTGTTGATATATATTATTAATATATAAATAAAGATATATAAACAAGACACCAAATGCATAAATAATTATATTAAACAAGTTGGCTTATACCATAAAACATTATTTGTATGTATTTCCTGACTCATTAGTATTGGATAATCAGTTAGGATGCTCAAACCTAGGAAAAACTATTTCTTGCTTTCTTGGAATTCATGAGCTAAGTGGAATTCTTTGTCTATGGTTGAAGCTCCATCTAGAATATGAAATTTCTCAGTAAATTTCATGTTCCTTGGACTCTGCCAATCATTCCTTCACCACTGTGTTATTATTTCTAAGTCCTAGATACAATTGTGTTGTAAATGTGTCAGTTGAGGCTGGGTAACACATGGTCACTTATTTTATGCTTTCCATTAATCATGGATTTCTTAATCATTCTCTATCTGTTGCAGAGATACATTTTATGCTTCATGTAGGCTATTATACATTAGTGTCTTTTCCTAAATCCATCATAGTTTATTCAGTAGTGATATGCAATGTTGCTATATAGTTTTGTATGTTTATTTTATATTTTGCTAATTTTCTCTATTCCCATATTTTGTGTGTGCATATATATATATATACATATACATATATATATATGATGCTATATATTAATTGGGAAAAACTAATATACTGTTTAATTTTTCTTTTCACATTGTAGCTAAAATTTCAAGTTTTATATTGAAAGAAATCCAGGATAGTGCAGACTTCTCTTATTGTGAATTTTATAATAAATTGCATAGATTTTCTCAGTTTGATATGCTATGAACATGGTTTTTGTTATCATATAAAATATTTATTATTTAGAGAGATAATCATTCTATATCTATTTTCGCAGCAAATTTATTGTAAAAGGTTCTGAATATTTTCAAAGTTAAAAGTATGAACAAATTAAAACAAATATGTTATTTTGTTACTGATTTGTGTGCTATCTAATATTTATTATTTATATTAATCCACTGAACCACTTATATTTGTATTCTTTTAAATGAAGCCAAATTGTTATGATGTACTTTCTTTGTAAAATGGTTTTTATTTGTTTCAAAGTAGTTTATTTTGTTTCCTAGATCAATATTAAACAAGTTTATTATCCATAATTTTTTTCTATTGAGTCCTTATCCAGTTTAGTTTCAGGGTAGGCTGGCTTGGTAAAATAATTAATTCTTTAAAACGATAATATTTGGCATTAACTGTTAATGTCTGGATTCATCTTATTAAATTATTTTATATAAATGTTTCTATCAATTTTAAAAGAATTTCATATAACATATTCTGATGTTTATCCCCAATTTGTTTTCTTAATTCCTATCAATTCTAAGTCTTCCTTTCAACCCCTCCCAAATTTCTGCTCATTCATTGGGGAAATCAATGCTCCATCCAATGAATGGCTGTGAGTATCCACTTCTGTATTTGACAGGCACTGGTAGAACTTCTCAGGAGACAGCTATATCAATCTCCTCTCACAAGCTCTTGTTGGCATCCACAATAGTGTCTGGTATTGGTGCTATGAACATAGTGGAGCATGTGTTCTTATTACCAGGTAGAACATCTTCTGGATATATGCCCAGGAAAGGTAATGCTGGATCTTCCAGTAGTACTATGTCCAATTTTCTGAGGAACCACCAGACTAATTTCCAGAGTGGTTGTACCAGCTTGCAATCCCACCAACAATGAAGGAGTGTTCCTCTTTCTCCACATCCTTGAGAAAATCTGCCTCTGTCCATGAATGCTCATATTATTTTCGATTATTTATTTGCTTATGCTCATTTCCCTTTTCTTTATATTTCTATTCTATCTTTATTTGATGTTAATTTATACCTACTAATTACATTTATCATTTTTCTTCTATTTGATTTTCTCAGTTTTTCTGTTTTTACCTGTTGTTCCAGTTACTAGTTGCTAGTTTTTATATGCTCATTTTATTTTCATTTCTATACTCAAAAGTAATTGGGATATATTAGACTTTCCTTTTCAATTTACTCCCATGAAGTTTTTTTTTATGTAAAGGTAAAGAATGTTTTAAGTTGCTAATTACTATATTCTCATAGTAGACTACTCCATTAGTTTTTCTTAATCTGGTAGTTACAGAAGTATTCTCACAATAATCCTAGTCATTTAGCATGGTACATGGAACATGTGAATTTATGTCTTGGTTACTAAACTACACCTACAGTCCATTTGAAATTCATGATACCTTAATCTTATAGTTTAGTCTTACTTAAGCACTGTGAATACTTCCATTGTTATGGCTGAAAAAACAATCTAGTAATGACCCAAATTAAGATGTGTGATTTAAAATGTACAAATAAAACTAAGACAAATTAGGACATGACTCTAAATAATTACTAGCTTCAAAATAAGTATCTTAGTAAGTAAAAAGAGGAACTCAGTTGAAAGCCTCACTAACAGAAAGAATCAAGTGAAAACCAGATTATCAGAACTTAATGGCAAGTACATGAATTAATATAAATTTATAGCATGACAAATATAAACTAAGGAAATTATATGTATAATATAATATAATTCCATAATATAATATATGAAATCTTTATACATCATTAAAAGACCAAATTTACAAAAGATGGCCTTTAAAGGAGGATCAAAATTTGAGGATAATGGCTCAGAATATATGTTGAATTAAATCATTGGGAAAAAATTTCTAAATCTCTAGAAAACTATACATATCCATATGTTAAAATATCTCTGTGTCTTGATTTACTCAAAGTACTAGCTCATGAATTTGATGATTCTTGGTAATGCTTGCTATGTTTCTAATTGGTGGATGCTATGCAAGTATACATAAGTGACCCCAAACTTCTACCAGAGAATTTTTACAGCTGATAAACAACATCACCAAAGTAGCTGGATATAAAATTGTCTCAAACAAATCAGAAAACTTCCTTTATACAAATGATAAATGGGCTGAGAAAAAAAATAGGGAAGTAACCCTTTACAACAGTAACACATAATATGAAATATCTTGGTGTAACTCTAACCAAACAAGTGAAAGATCTGTATGACAAGAACTTCAAGTCTCTTCAGGAAAAAAAAATCAAAGAATACATCAGAATATGAAGAGATCTTCCATGCTCATGGAGGAATATCACAGTAAAAATGACTATCCTACCAGAAGCAATCGACAGATTCAATGCAATACTCATAAAAATTCCAACACAATTCTTCATAAACATTGAAAAAGCAATTCTCAACTTCATATGGAACAAGAGAAAAATGAGAATAGTAAAAACAATTTTCATCAATAAAAGATTGTCAGAGGAATCACCATCTCTGACCTCAAGCTGTACTACAGAATAATAGTGATAAAACCTGCATGGTATTGGTACAGGGAAAGACAAGTTGATCAATAGAATAAAATTAAAGACCCAGAAATAAGCCTATACACCTATGGACACTCAATCTTTGACAAAGATGCCAAATCCATACTCTGGATAAAGGAAAGCATCATCAACAAATGGTGCTGGTGTAATGGTGGTCTGCATGTAGAAGAATGCAAATTGATCCATATTTATAGCCCTGCACAAAGCTTAAGTACAAGTTGATCAAATACCTCCAAATAAAGCCAGATATACTGAATCTAATAGAAGAGAAAGTGGGAAAAGTCCTCAGACACATTGGGACAAGGGAAAATGTCCTGAAGATCAGAAACATCTGTAAGGCAAAGTACACTGTCAATAGGACAAAATAGCAAGCTACAGGTTGGGAACAGATTTTCATTAACCCTATATCTGATAGAGGGCTAATACCTAAAATATACAAATAACTCAAGAAAATATCACATTGGTGCACTATATTGATGACATTATGCTGATTGGACTAAGAAAGCAGAAAGTAGCAGCCACTTTAGACTCTTTGATAATGCATATGAATATCAGAGAATGGGAAATAAATACTACCAAAATTGGAGGACCATCTCTCTCAGTGAAATTTTTATGAGTCCAGTGGTATGGAACATGCAGAAATAGTCCTTCTAAGGTAAACGATACGTTATTGTACCTGGTCCCTCCTACCACCAAGAAAGAAGCGCAACCTTTAGTGAGTCTATTTGGATTCTAGAGATAGCAGATTCCTCACTTTGATGTATTACTTAGGCCCATTTACCAAGTGACTTGGAAAGCTGCTAGCTTCGTGTGGGGCCTGGAAGAGGAGAAGCCTGCTGTGCCTCTTGGACCATATGATCAAGCAGACTCGAAGGTATTTGAGGTGTTGGTAGCAAATAGAGGTGCTGTTTGGAGCCTCTAGCGGGCCTCTGTAGGTGAATCACAGAAAAGACCTTTGGGATTTTGGAGCAAAGCTCTACCATCATCTGCAGACAACTATTCTCCCTTTGAAAAACAGCTATTGGCTTGCTATTGGGACTTACTGGAAACTAAATGTTTGACAATAGGACACCAAGCTACCAAGTGACCTGAACTGCTCATCATGAACTGGGTGTTCTTAGAGTCTCCAAGTCATAAAGTAGGATGTGCACAGCAGCAGTCTACTATCAAATGGAAGTGGTATATACATGATCAGGCACACGTAGGTCCTGAAGGCAGAAGCAAGTTACATGAAGAAGTTGCTCAAATGCCTATGGTTTCTACTCCTGTTACAATGCCATCTGCTTCCAAGAATGTGCCTATATCTTCTTGGGGTGTTCCCTATGATCAGCTGACTGAAGAAGAGAAGACTAAGACCTGGTTTACTGATGGCTCTACACATTATGCAGGCACCACCCAGAAGTGGACAGCTGCAGCATTACAACCCCTTTCTGGGACAACCCTGAAAGACACAGGTGAAGGGAAATCTTCACAGTGGGCAGAACTTTGGGCAGTACAAATGGCCTTACCATTCGTGTGGAAGAAGAAATGGCCAGATGTATGATTGTTCACTGACTAATGGGCTGTAGCCAATGGATTGGCTGGATTGTCAGGGACTTGGAAAAATTATGACTGGAAAATTGGTGCGAAAGACATCTGGGGAAGAAGTATGTAGATAGATCTCTCCAAATAGGCAAAGGATGTGAAGATATTTGTGTTGCATGTAAATGTTCACCAAAAGGTGACTTTAGCTGAGGAATTCAATAATCAAGTGGATAAGATGACCTGTTATATGGACAGTCAGCCTCTTTCCCCAGCCATTCCTATCACTGCTCAATGAGAACATGAACAAAGTGGCCATGGTGGCCGATATGGGACTTGTGCTTGGGCTCAACACATGGACTTCCACTCACCAATGCTAACCTGGATACAGCTGATGATTAATGCCAGATCTGCCAACAGCAAAGACCAACACTGAGCACCATATATGGCACCATTCCTCAAGATGACCAGCCAACAACCTGGTGGCAGGTTAACTACATTGGACCACTTCCTCCATGGAAAGGATAATGGTTTGTTGTTACTAGAATAGATGTTTATTGTGGTTACGGATTTGCCTTTCCTGCATGTAATGCTTCTGCCAAAACCACTGTTCTTGGACTTACAGAATTCCTTATCCATTGTCATGGCATTCTACACAGTATTGCTTCTGACCAATGAACTCATTTCATAGCCAGAGAAGTGCAACAGTGGGCCCACACTCATGTAATCCACTGGTCTTACCATGTTCCCCATTATCATGAAGAAGCTGGTCTGATAGAAAGATTAATTGGCCTTTTGAAGATGAAGTTACACTGCCAAATAGATGGTAGCAGCATGGAGGGCTGAGGCAGAGTTCTTCAGAAGGCAGTTTATGCTTTGAATCAGAGTCCAATATATGGTACAGTTTCTCCCATAGCCAGGATCCATGGGTCCAGGAATCATGGTGTGGAAAGGGAATAGTTCAACTCACTATCATTTCTCATGACGCTCTAGGAAAATGTTTGCTTCTTGTCCCTACACTTCTCAGTTCTGATGGCCTAGAAGTTTTGGTTCCAAAGGGAGGAGTGCTCCTGTCACGAGCCACAGCAAACATTCAGTTGGATTGGAAACTCAGACTTCCCCATGGTCACTTTGGCATTCTAATGCCCTTAAACCCAGAGACTAAGAAAGGAATAACAGTGTTGTGAGGGGTTATAGATCCAGGTTACCATGGGGAAATTACATTACCTCTCCATAACAGAGGTAAGAAGGATTATGTCTAGAGATCCCTTAGGACATCTCTTGGTACTACCATGTCCTGTGATTAAGGTAATGGGAAACGAAAATAGTCTGATCTAAGCAGAATGACAAAGGACACAGACCCATCAGGAATGAAGGTATGAGTCACTCCTTTAGGAAAAAAGCCAAGACCTGGTGAGGTGCTTGCAGAGGTTCAGAAGAAATGCAGAATGAGTAGTAGAGAAAGGTAGTTATAAATACTAGCTAAGGCCATATAACCAGTTGCAGAAATGAGGATTATAAAAAAATATGAATGCTTCTGTTCTATTTTGTTAAGAACATATTTGTATAGCTATTTGTGCTTTCTTCCAATTTCTTTAACATAAATTGGTATTTATGTTGAGACACTAAAAGAGTACTCCCAAGGGACATTGCCCCATTGTAAATATACAAATGTGTTTGCAATTGTACGAGGAATAGTTATATCATGTTAGGTGTATTCATGACCTTGTTATTATTTCATGTGGACATGAGATATTATTTGTGTCAAGTTGACAAGGGTGGATTATAATGTCTATTCCTTGTCAATTTGAGTATATCTTCAATAAACTAAAATCCAAAATTGAAAGTCTCACCTGTGGTCCAGATCTTGAGGCTTGGAGATACAAGTTTCTGACTTGAGTCCTGTGTTGGAGCTCTTGAGGCAAAGTGGATATGAATACCAGGAGACTACAACAAGAAGATCTCTGAGTTTAAGGTCACCTGGGGCAAAGTAAGTCTCAGATCCAGGCATGGTGATACACACCTTTAATCTGGGCCACACTTTCTGTTGGAGACCCATATAAAAATATCAGAAGAGAGAAGATTCACTTGTTTTTGCCTGCTTACCTTGAGGGACTGAGCAACTACTAGATCCTTGGACTTCCATTCACAGGTGATCATTGTTGAGTAGTTGAACTATAAACATCATAACAAATTCCCTTACTATATAGAGACTACGCATAAGTATTGTGACTCTAGAGAACCCTGACTCATACAGGGAGAGAAAGGAGGGATGCCCAGAGGACCAAGAGATTAAATCTAAATATGAAGCAATGGTGGTGAGGGAACAGGGGGAACCCATAGAAAGTCCCAGAGACATGAGAAATGAAAGGGTACCAGGACTCAATGGGTATAATATTAGCCTAAATGCCCAAAAGTGAGAAGATGAAACCAGAGGAGACCACCTCCAGTAGATAGACATGGTCCCCAGTTGAGCCAGGTGGCCTCCCATCATCCATCTTCAAAATATTTAACCCAGTATTTTTACTATCTAAAGCAAATGCAGAGACAGAAATGGAGGAGCAGAGACTGAAAGATAGGCAACCTAGATACTGGCCCAAATTGGGATCCATGCCATGCATGCACACCAAATCCTGACACTATTACTGAGGCTATATTCTGAATGCAGACAGGAGCCTGGCATTGCTGTTCTCTGAGAGGCTGTACTAGCAACTGTCTGAAACAAATGATCAGAATTCCAAGATTATCCTCAAGCTACATAGTCTCTTTTAGGCATGTACTGGATATATGACATCCTGTCTCAAAAAAAAAAAAAAAAAACAAACAAAAAAAACCAAAAAACAAAAAACAAAAAGCAAAAAAAAAACAAACAAAACCAAACAACAACAAACACCCACCAACTCACTTTCTTCTGAGTTACAAAGGGCTTTGGAATTCCTACCTCTCCAATCTTGTTATTTTCACTTAGCTTATTTTTTAGTTTTTTGCCAAATCTATTTCAGACTTGCTATTTTAGGCAGAAATCCTGGCATTTTAATATCCTTGGATCTCCATTGAAAATGAGACTGCCTTTTCAGTAATGATATTCCTTCAGGGACTCCCAATCTACCATGTAGTGCCAGGTCTCATTCATTCTCCATGACACCCTTTTTTTTTTTTTTTTTTTTTTTTAAAATCTCTGATGACTTAAAATCTAACACCATATATAAGACTCTCACACATTATCAATTTTGTCAGACAGGTTAAAATGAAGTTTTAACTCATGTTGGACCTCAGCTTCATTTTGCTGACTCTAAAGAAATATCTTATCTGCATAGGATTTCACCTCACTAATTTTGTTCTCTTATTAATCATGGGTAATTTTCAGTCCCAGCTAGCCAATCTCTCTCTCTCTCTTTTTATTATTATTATTTTTTTTACTTTTTTGGTTTTTTGAGACAGGGTTTCTCTGAGTATTCCTGACTGTCCTGGAACTCACTTTGTAGACCAGGCTGGCCTCGAACTTAGAAATCCACCTGCCTCTGCCTCCCAAGTGCTAGAATTAAAGGTGTGCGCCACCACAGCCCAGATGGCTAGCCTTGTCCCAGTGAAGTATAGATTCCATTTTAGTGTTTTCAGAATCTTGTTAGTCATAGATGACTCACCAGAACAAGTGTTACCAACACAAGCAAATTCTTAGTATCTAAATATTACTGTAGTGATCCCTAGTCCAGGTTTTAAATTGGGTATTTGCTTCCTTTTAAATATTCAAAGCCAGAACTCTAATGTATATATCCCTCTCAATATTATTTTCTAATATAACCATAACTCATTAAACTCTCAGCTCACAGTGGATTCTCTAGCCCAAAGACTCCAAATACTCCACAATCTACAATTCTCTATCAAAGTATGCCAAGGACATAAACATCCACATGTCTAAGATCATAGAAAATCAAACTTAAAATGCTAAGTTCTTTTTTATTTCCCTGTTATTCATATATATATATATATATGTCATATATATATTTGTCATATATATATATATATATATATTTGTCATATATATTTGTCATATACCTATGACAAATTTATGTCAACTTAACACAAGATAAAGTAATGTGTGAGGGAGCTTTGGAATCCCTCAAGTATCAAAATAACAAGAGTCCCAATAAGCTAATTCAATGATTAACAGATCTAGCCATGCAACTTGAGTTTGAATTCTGGAGCCTAAATGGTGGAAGGAGAGATCTGATTCCTAAACGTTGTTCTATAAGCTTCACATGATGTTGTCTTTGTTCTTTTGTTTGTTTGTATATGTGTGTCATCTTTATACTTATACATGTACACACACACATACACACACATACATAAACATACACACACACATACATGCACACTGCACAGTGTGGTAGTTAAATAAGAAGTTACCCCCCATAGTCTTTGACATTTAAATACTTGTGTTCAATTTAATGGTGTTGTATGGATAGGATTCAAAGGTATGGCCTTATTGGAAAAAGTTTAAAATATTTGACTATTCCTCCTTTGACTCTTTCTTGCTTCTAGTTTAGCATGTAATCTTTCACTTTATACTCCAGAAAGCTTGACTGCCTGTTGCCATGCTCCGTTGTAGTGACAGTGATTGATTCTTGCTCCTATGGAACTCCAAGCACGAAATAAACTATACCTGTAAATAATATACACATTTTAAGGCAAAACAACCAGTAAAGCAAGGGGGGCTTGGAAATGACTCTGGGTATAAAGGTGCTTGTCAATGAGCTTCACAGTAAGAATTGAAGCCTCAGTAACTACATGCTTCAAACAAGTCAGCCTCTGAAAATCAAATGTCCATTGTGGTACATGTGAGGCTCCCAACCCATCCCAGACCTCCCAGACAAAGATTTGTACTTAAGAAAATGAATAAGTATAATAAAACCTCAAATAAAATACCAATGACTGAAATATGGAACTATATGAAAGTAAAAAGCTTCTTCACAGCAAAAATAACCAAAAAAAAACCCAATACAACAACAACAAAAACAAACAAAAAATCCAATATAGTGAAAAGACTTGCTATAGAATAGAAAATATTTTCTAGCTGTATTCCTAGATAGCATTAGATATTAGAAAATATAGGGAACTCAAAATATAATTACTGAAAAATTGAGTCATGTGATTTGTAAGTGGGCTAATAAAATTAAAATCTGTTCTCAAAAGAAGAAATTTAAGATGCTATTTCAAATGTTCAATATCCTTAATAATAATGGAAATGTGAATTAAAACTATATTTGTTTTCCACCTCACTTAAGTGAAAATGACTAAGATAATGAGATCAAATATTAAATACTGGTGATAATATAAGGAAAAGTGAATCTTATTCACTACTATTAGGAATGTCAGTTGAATGTCAACAAAAATCAAATATAGTTTCCTTAAATAAATAAAAGCATAGCTACCATATGACTTGGTGATGCTATTTTTGAGTACCCAAAGTACTCTATATCACAGGCTTTCTTGCACATTTTTCTTTACTGCAGCACAGTAGGCAAGTTTTGAATCAGGCTGAGTGCCATTCAACATGTGAATAAAGTTTATGTGCTGAATGTATATATATATATATATATATATATATATATGTGTGTGTGTGTGTGTGTGTGTGTGTGTATGTCATGGTATATATATATATATATATATATATATATATATATATATGTGTGTGTGTGTGTGTGTGTGTGTGTGTATGTCATGGTATATATATATATATATATATATATATATATATATTCATAACATATATATTCATCATACACATACACACACACACATATACATTCTATTTTCATCTAGAAATAATAAAATAGATTAGTTTAGACTCAGGAAAGATTTTAATAACATGTACTTCATATCTCTATTTTAGATTTTAATTGCTCTTTTAATGAATCTACTCACTTGAATCTTGCAACCAAACAACAAAATATTTAAGTACATTTAATCTTTGCTGGGATAATAAATAATTCAAAAAGACCAGCATTTTTCATGGTATCAAAGGTGAATTTCCTATTAAGGGTTTGAATAATATTTCAAATAGACATTTTGTTACCTCCCATGTCATATACAACTTATGTAATCAAAAGTTCAATGACTTACCACATGTCATAATTTTTCTTTTATACTCATTATGCAAAAGAGCAAACAATTAGATTAATATGAGGTATTATTGTGATTAATGTACATATTACTATATCAGTATTGTATTAAAGTTTCATTAGCTTAGAAAAAGTTAATAAGATGCACAAAAATATGGTTTTAAAAATACAGTAATAATTGTGGATTTCAAAATACATTCATAAGTATTTATCATATTAAATTTTGTTTATCATATTAATATTTTATGAACTCTATAGTTATCTAATACCTCCACATAAGAGCAAGTAAATGGTGTTATGGAAAAATTTATGAATGAAATAATTATTATAAAGACAAACCATTCATTTATCATTGAGAAATATTGTGTAATAATGTAAAAACCAGAATCAGTTTTAAAAATTAATTGTGTGAAATATAAAGATAAAACTGAGTTTTAAAGAAACAAGTTTTATAGTCATTAAATTTGACTAATAATGTAACTTTATTATGTAACAAAAAGAAGGGTTTTACATAATAGAGTTCAACTATATTCCTTACTTCAGAGATAGATAATCCATGTACCTTTATAATGATCAGTATCCCAGAAGTGTAGAAATATTTTTAACTTAATTTTTTTTATTAAAAGTTATAACTTTGAAATTATGTGTTTTTATTGATAATTTCTTTTTTATTTTTTATTTTCCAATTTTTATTAGGTATTTACTTCATTTACATTTCAAATACTATCCCCTAAATTCCCTATACCCTCCCCACTCTGCTCCCTTACCCACCCACTCCTATTTCTTGGCCCTGGCATTCCCCTGTACTAGGGCATATAAAGTTTGCAAGACCGAGGGGCCTCTCTTCCTAATGATGGCTGACTAGACCATCTTCTGCTCCATATGCAGCTAGAGACAGGAGTTCTGGGGGTACTGGTTAGTTCATATTGTTGTTCCACCTACAGGGTTGCAGACATCTTCAGCATCTTGGGTACTTTCTCTAGTTCCTCTTTTGGGGGCCCTGTGTTCCATCTGATAGCTGACTGTGAGCATCCACTTCTGTGTTTGCCAGGCACTGTCATAGCCTCACAAGAGACTGCTATATCAAGGTCCTTTCAGCAAATTCTTGCTGGCATATGCAATAGTGTCTGTGTTTGGTGGCTGGTTATGGGATGGACCCCTGGGTGGGGCAGTTTCTAGATGGTCCATCCTTTCATCTCAGCTCCAAACTTTGTCTCTGCAACTCCTTCCATGGGTGTTTTGTTCCCAATTCTAAGAAGGGGCGAAGTGTCCACATTTTGGTCTTCGTTTTTCTTGAGTTACAAATTCTATCTTGGGTATTCTAAGTTTCTGGGCTAATATCCACTTATCACTGAGTGCATATCATGTGTGTTCTTTTGTGATTGGGCGGCCTCACTCAGGATGATAGCCTCCAGATTCATCCATTTGCCATGGAATTTCATAAATTCATTGTTTTTAATAGCTGAGTAGCACTCCATTGTGTAAATTTTCAGTATCCTTTCCTCTGTTGAGGGACATCTGGGTTCTTTTTAGGTTCTGGCTATTATAAATAAGGCTGCTATGAACATAGTGGAGCATGCGTTCTTATTATCAGTTGGAACATCTTGATATATGACCAGGAGAGGTATTGCTGGATCTTCTGGTAGTACTATGTCCAATTTTCTGAAGAACAGCCAGACTGATTTCCAGAGTGGTTGTACAAGCTTGCAATCCCACCAAAAATGGAGGAGTGTTCCTCTTTCTCCACATCCTCACCAGCATCTGCTGTCACCTGTATTTTTGATCTTAGCCATTCTGACTGGTGTGAGGTGGAATCATATCAACTTTGTTCTCATGTGATATAAAGAGATAATTAACTAAAGTAATGCAAAATTCAACTGAAATTTTCTTATGAATCTATGATAAACTGTTAATATTTATTTGTTAAAATAGTACAAACTTATTTGGAAATTAAAATTGTTATAAATTATTATAAATAACAAAATAAAATACTTTTAATTAGTATAAAGCTGATTAACAAAAAATTTCTTTCATAAAAGGTATAACATGTATTCATCATGTTAGTCAATTAAGTCAATAAAAATGTTTTAATTAACAACAATTTTTATAATTTATTATAACTACTTTGACATCTATTTTTGTATGTCTCATACTTTCAGAATGTCAAAAATATTTATTCACACATTTGTATAAAATTAATCTCTACTTATCTGATTATTCAGAATACCTACTACACTATAAATAAACACAATTAATGAGGTCAAGTTTATATATAATGTTGTTTAATTGCCTTCTGCCTCTAACATATGGACGGTATGCATTTATAAATAAAGTTTTTGGCCCCAAAACATGTTTATAACAATTATCTTGTAATTTTTGTTAATTTCACATAAATTTATTTAATAAATTTTGTTTCAAAAATGTACTTCTTTTTAAATGAATTGTATTTATTCAATTTGTATCCCAATATGAGGTTCCCCTTTCCTCCAAATACCCCCTTATAGACACTTCTCCTATTCCACCCTCCTCTTCTCCTTTGCAAAGGGGGAAGCCCATCTGGGTGTTATCTCCCATACTACCAGGCACTGCCCTGCACCTACAATCCACACCAAGCAGTACTAGGCATACCTTCTCTCACTGAGGCCAGAAAATGCAGATAATTTCTGGGTATGATGTCCACAGACAGGCAAAAGGGCAACAGACTCGGGAATAGCCCCTACCCCAGCTGTTGGAGACCTCCATTAAGATCAAGTTTCACTTCTGGTACATTATATGAAAGGGCTTAGGTCCAGCCTATGCTTGCTTTTTGGAGGTAGTTATTTAGCCCCTGAAACCCACAAGGGTCCAGGTTAGTTGATTCAGTTGGCTTTCCTGTGGAGTCCCTGACTTCTTCGCTTCCATTAGTCATTCTTCAAACTCTTCCACAAGATTCCCAAACTCCATCTAATATTTGGCTGTGAGCCTCTGTATCTCTTTCCATTGGCTCCTTGGTGGAGTCTCTCAGAGGACAGTTATGTTAGGTTCCTTTCTGCAAGCATAAGAGTGAACCATTAATAGTGTAAGGGATTGGTTCTTGTCTGTGGGATGGGCTTCAGTTTGGGGCACTCATTGTTTGACCATATCCTCCATTTTTTTTTTTTTACTATCTTTGTCTCTGCATTTTTTAAATTATCCTTTATTTTTTTAACAGTCCAATCTTTATTCTCCTTCTCAATCTGCCCACTGACGGTTCCTCCTCCCCTATCTCAAAGAGAATATCCCTCACAACACTCTCACCCCTCCAGGCTTCCCCACTCCCTGGGACCCTTCTTATAGACAGGACACATTTAACTTTGTGGGTGAGTAATTATCCTTATCCTTCTACTGGGAGACTTGTCTGGATAGAGGAAGTGGTCACTTTATGATCCATATCCACCACTGCGAGGCATTTTAGTTAGAGTTGCCCCATATAGTCCATCAGGCCTCTTGTAAACCCAGATCTCTGGCATGTCCTAGAGCTTGTCCCCTCTCACTTTCCTATATCTCCCCCCTGTTTTTTCTACTTGTGACCCCCTCCCCTCACCATCTGCTCTCCCACTTAGTTCCTTCCTTTCATCTACCTCGGGTATTTATTTTATTTCCCCTTTTGAAATATTAAGCTGTCTTCTTTTGGGCCTTCCCAAAAAGCTTGTTATTTGGCTTGTTGGGTCTACTGATTATAACATGGTTATCCTGTACTTTATGCTCACATATAAG
This sequence comes from Mus pahari, assembly GCF_900095145.1. NCBI lineage: Eukaryota > Metazoa > Chordata > Mammalia > Rodentia > Muridae > Mus > Mus pahari. The sequence continues at coordinate 100,090,159 of NC_034613.1, read as the reverse complement.
TGAATGCATTCCATGGATATCCTTTGGGTCTGGGTTACTTCACTCATGTTGATATTTTCTAGTTTCATCTATTTGCCTGTGAAATTCAATATGTCATTGTTTTTAATGGCTGAGTAGTGTTCCATTGTGAAAGTGAACTACATTTTCTTTATCAAGTCTTCAGTTGAGGAGTATCTGGGCATTTTCCAGTTTCTGACTATCACAAATAAGGCTGCTATGGACATAGTTGAAAAAGTGTACTTGTGGGATGATGAAGCATCTTTTAGGCATATGCTCAAGAATGACAGAGCTGGACCTTGAGGTATAACTATTCTCAGTTTTCTGAGAAACCACTACATTGATTTCAAGAGTGATTTTACAAATTTATAGTACTATCAGCAGTAGATGAATGTTCCCCTTGCTCTACAACCTCACCAGCATTTGTAGTCCCTTGAGGTATTTTATTATTATTATTATTATTATTATTATTATTATTATTATTATCATTATTATTAACTTTTTATTGATTTAATTTCAAACGTCACCCCCCTTTCCAGTCCCTTCACCATGAGCCCCACATCCTATTGCTTCTCTCTGTTGACTCTAATAGGGTGCTCCCCCATCCACTCATCCACTCCCACCTCACCCCTCCAGCATCCCCTGTCTCCGGAGCATCAAGGATCTACAGGACCAAATGCATCACACTGAATCCAGACAAGTCTTCTCTGCTACATATGTGGCAGGAGCCACAGACCAGCCCATATATGCTTTTTGATTGGTGGCTTAATCTCTGGGAGCTCTGGTGGGTCCAGTTAGTTGATACTGTTGTTCTTCCTATGGGGTTGTAAATCTTTTCAGCTCCTTCAGCTCCTTCAGTCCTTCTTCTAACTCTTCAATGGAGTTCCCTTGAGTTTTTGGTCTTAGCCAATCTGATGGGTGTAAGATGAAATTGCAGGGTCACTTTAATTTGCATTTCCCTTATGACTAAGTACATTGAACATTTCTTTAGATGCTTCTTGGCCATTTGATATTCTTTGGTGACAACTCTTTGTTTAGCTCTACACCCCATTTTTTAAACTGGGTTATTTGTTTTGTTGGTGTCTAACATTTTGAGTTCTTTATATATTTTGCATATTAGCCGTGTGTCACATGTAGCATTGGTGAAGATCTTTTCTCAATCTATATGTTGTTGTTTTTTCTATTAATGGTGTTCTTTCACTTATAGAAGCTTTTCAGTTTCATAAGGTCCAGTTTGTTAATTGCTGACTTCAGTATCTTAGCCATTGGAGTTCTGTCAAGGAAGTTGTCTCTTGTATTAACAAGTTCCAATTTTTCTCTACTTTCTATTCTAGTAGATTTAGTATATTTAATTTTATACTGAGTTCTTTGATTAATTTGGACTTGAGTTTTGTGCACAGTGATAAATTTGAATCTATATGCATTTTTCTATGTGTAGACATCCAGTTAGACCAGCATCATTTGTTAAAGATGCCCTCCATTTTCCCTTGTTTCTTTGTGGCTTGTTTGTCAAAATTCAACTGTCAATAGGTGTATGGGTACACATAAATGTATTTCTTATGAAATATAACAAGATAGTTTATTTATACAGGACAGTTACTATAGCACATTGGAGAAATTATTAGAGAAATTCAGATCTGTTTTTATCACTGCCGTTATATTTTTATATTTTGTTTATTGCATTCATTTTGAGAAAGTCAATCTTCAAATCAAAATCAGTCTATTGACAATATGATTAAAGGTGGAACTTCATACACATAAACAGAAAAAGCATTTGCTGGTATTCATACTTTCAGGCCTGAACTGAGTAGGCAGATACAGGTGTACCTTGACTTCAAGGTCAGCTGGGTCTACAGAGCAAGTTCTTGTATAGCCATGGCTATACAATGAAACCCTGACTTAAAAAACAAAACAAAACAAAACAAAACAAACAAACAAACACAAAACAGGGACTTCAATGTTATTTGGCAGACAAAAATAATAAGGTATTTAGCTACTTTGAAAGATTTACAAATAAAGAATATATTCTTTTAATGCTATAATAGTGTCTATTTTTGAACCCAAAAAACCACAAATCCTATACAACTCACACTTTCAATGTATAATTTATATTATTATTTGTATATTTTCAAAGCTGTGCAATCATATCAGTTTCATCAGTCCCAAGAAATATACCTGTAATAATTATCCTCTTTTTAATTTTCTTATAACCTTCTGACATTTAATATATTGTGTATATAACTTTGATTTTTTCAAAAAATCATACATAATTTTTATAATAAAATATGAGTCTTTTTACCTAGTTTCTTTTGATTATAAAATGTTTTCAAAGTTCATCTATGTTATATTATGCAAAGCTCATAAAAGAATGAAATAATACCTATTATAGAAAAATAGAAGCAACTATAAATCATCATTATAGAGGAATTTTAACTCCCCTGGATGAAATATAGATAAGACCTTATAACACATCTTTTATTACAGACAAGTTAGGTAAGGTTAGTTTGTAGAAAGAAGCAGCCATTTTTGAAAGTGACATCTAATTTAAGGGCAGACAAAGTGAGAAATTTATGTTATTCAGACTCAGAAAGTAAAGAAAATTTGACATATCATAACATAGATGAAGCTTGGAGACATTGTACTAAATGAAATTCACCAACCAAAAAGTAAGAATTTCATATAATGGAGATATAGATCGAAGTCAAATATATAAAAGAATAAAGTATGTTAGTGACTGTCATTGTAGTGTGGAATTGAGATTTATTTTAGATTGTGTATATAAACAAAGATGACTATCTAAGCCACAATTTGAGAAGATGAAAGGATTCAGAAGAATGTTCTTGATGTCATAAGTACTTTATATAATGAATTAAATTGAATTCCTCAATTAGAAATTGTTATCATGAAAATTCTGCATTTGTATATTCTACAGCTTTAGGTTTAGGACTTGACAGCTTTCATTTTAGGACTTGAAGTTTGCCTTGATGGTTTTCAGTCTTGCTTGGCTCATAGTCCTTCTTTTCTTTCCTTTTAGAGTGGTAATATCTCATGACAAATGTATGTTAGAAATATGCCTTTTTATTTAGGCTTTTACAAGGAGTTAAATTAAGAGTGTTCCTTGAGTCTCCGGAGATAATTTCTACTTACAAACTGTGTTGAGAATGGGAAGACTGTTGGGCCTTTCATGAGGAAAAACAGAGATTATAAACTAGAAGTACGGTGAGGCTTTATATTCTCAAAGCCCAAATATATCCATAGATATACTTTCTCCAGCAAGTCTGTACCTCTTAGATCTACGTAAACAGTACCACCACGAAGAGCATAAATGTTTGATTATCTGATTCTACAGGCTACAATTTTTCAGTTAGACCAAAACATTCCACTCCTTGCATAGGCTCATGGCCATAACATAATGCAGACTATATTCGGTCCAATGTCTAAAGTCCCCATATTATTTCCCATTCGCAGTACTGTTTACATGTCCATAGATTATTCTAAGACTCAAAGCAATCTCTTAATTATAAGCATTTGTAAAAATCAAAAAGCAAATTGCATGTTTATAAAATTTAATGCCACAGAATATACATTATCGTTCCAAAAGTGAGGAGTAGGGTCATAGTAAAGAAATACTGAACCAAAATCAGACCAACACCCAATAGTTCAAATGTCAAGTCCTTTAGCTCCATGTTTGATGTGAAAGGGCTTAAATAAGGGCTTAAATGGATCTGTCTTGCCATCTGTGCTCCCTGAACCACATATCTTTTTGGTTTAGATACACTCCTATATGAAGCTCTCCTTAAATGGCCCTTCAAAAGCTTAATTAATGTTTACTATAGGATACAGAAATTCAACTTCTAAGCACTCCAAAAGATTAATGTTTCCTTCTGTTTTCTTTTTCCTTTTCTTTTCTTTTTTCTTTTCTTTTCTTTTCTTTTCTTTTCTTTTCTTTTCTTTTCTTTTCTTTTCTCTTCTCTTCTCTTCTTTTCTTTCTTTCTTTCTTTCTCTCTTTCTTTCTTTCTTTGTTTCTTTCTTTCTTTTAGAAATGATACTACACTCATTTTACAACATCTCTATCTATAGCAGTTCAAAATGCAGAAGCAACCTAATTACCCATAGCTACATGTGCTTACCTATAAGCAAATGCTGATATACTCAGCCTTTTAAAGGAAAAATATTTGAATATGAGCTAAAGTATTTATGAACATTTGAGGACATTATAAATGAGGTTATCTTTACATGAAAAAGTTAAATAGTCAATGATTCCACATGTCTGAGGAATATAATATAGTTAAAAATCATAGAGATAAAATGTGCAATGCTGGTTGTCATTGTATTTTTGAAAAGGAAATAAAATGTTATTTTTCAAACCCTATAGTATTCATATTATATAATGTAAACATAGTTTTAGAGATGGAAAACTCATATAAACCAAATTAATGTTTATGGATATTACTCATTCTAGAAGACATAAAAATAAATAACTGAATTTTAAAAATTTTAACTTTTCTAGTATCATCCACTTGCCTACAAAACTCAGGATATCCTTGTTCTTAATAGCTCAGGAGTATTCTATTGTGTAAATGAAAATTTTCTGTATCCATTCTTTTGTCGTGGGACATCTGTTTTTTTTCCAGCTTTTGGATATTACAAACAAGGCTGCTATGAACATAATGGAACATGTGCCCCTATGGTATGATGGAACATCATTTGGTTATATTTCCAAGAGTGGTATTGCTGGATCTTCAGGTAGATTTATTTCCAATTTTTTGAGGCACCTCCAGACTGCTTTCCAGAGTGGTTGTGCCAGATTAAAATCCTACCAGCAATAGAGGAGTGTTTCTCCACATCCTCTCCAACATGTGTTGTCACCTGAGATTTTGATCTTAGCCATTCTGATTGGTATATTGTAGAATCTCAGGGTTGTTTTGATTCACATTTCTCTGACCACTAAGGACTTTGAACATTTCTTTAGGTGCTTCTCAGCCATTCAAGATTCCTCAGTTATGAAATATTGATTTAGTTCTATATCCCATTTGTTATTGTTTTTGTGAGTTTTGCAAATGGATGGAACTAGAAAATATCATACCGAGTGACGTAACTCAGACCCAAAAGGACTTACATGGTATGTACTCACAAATAAGTGAATATTAGACAAAAATAATAAGTACAGTTACCCAAGATGCAGTCTAGAGAACTCAAAAAGGTCAACAAGCTGAAGTACCCTAGTGAGGATGCCTCAGTCCCACTTGAGAGGGAAAAGAAAACAATCACAAGTGGGGAGTAAGGGAGGGACCTGGGAGGGAAATTGGATGGGGTTGGGGGTGTGGCAGGGCGAGAGGGACCTGATCTGGTATTGGGTAAGGGAAAAGGACTGAAGCTCTGATGGGAGCAGAAAGAATGGAAACAGGCAACCTCTAAAGATAGGAAGTTGGGGGCAGACCCCTGCAGAATGCACCAGAAACCTTGGAGGTAAGAAACTCGCAGGACTCAAATGGAGGGACCTTGGAGAGCCTACCTTTAGCAGAAAGACAGTGCATCAAAAGAGGGAGGGGGGCCATCCCACAGTCAAAACTCTTGATTGTTCTTGTTTAAAAGAATTACAGGGATGGAGATGGAGGGAGCCTGAGGAAAATAAGGGACAGTGACAGGCCCAAAGTGGGATCCAGCTCAAGGAGATGTCCCAAGGCCTAACACTATTACTCAGGATATGGAGTGCTCAGAAAAAATGGATCTAGCATGCTGAACTCTGGAAGACTCAACAAGCATATGAAAGTGTCAGATGCAGATATTTGCACCCAACCAGTAGACAGAAGCAATTGACCTTTGTTGTTGAATTAGGGAAGGCTGAAAGAAACTGAGAAGAAGGGTAACCCTGTAAGAGGACCAGCAGTCTCACTTAATCTGGACCCCTGAGATCTCTCATACATTGGACCACCAAACAGGCACTATATACCAGCTGATATGAGGCCTCCAAAACACAAACTGCAGAGAACTGCCAGGTCTGTGTTCATCCAGAAATGATTCAGCTAACCATCAAGAGACTGGAGACCCCAGGGAATTTGTAGGTCAGGTGGGTTGGGAGATAGGCACATCACATGGAGACAGGGGATGGGGAGGAGGCATGGGATGTAGAACAGCTGGGGGGTGGATGGGTAGGGGTGGGGAATAAAATCTGCAGTTTAAAAAATAAATTAATTAATTTTTAAAAATTTAAATTTTCTACGATAGGATTTACTTGACAATATACTTGAGTAAAAATATTAAATAAATGCTGACAAAGACATAGAATTAACAAGTATATGCCAATATTAGATCTGATGCTTCTTATCTTATAACTCCATTATTTGTTTGCAGATGACCAATTTGAGAGATTATTAAGATGAGTTCTAAAGACTAAGAATTTGTTAATGAGACTAGAGTCTTTGTAGAGTATGACATGGATCTGCCCAAATCCTTTTTCTGCCACATGAAGACACAGTGAAAAAAAAGTTATCTGCAGTTCAGACGAAAGGTCTTCACTAGACATTGAACCTACTGGATCTTTGCTTTTGGTCCACTCATTATTTAATCTTTAATATTTAAAAGTAATGTTTCTTGTTTAAGCTACAAGTTTGTGTTATGGTGTTTTTGAAATGACAAACCTTAAAGCTTACAACGACTTCATAAAATTCTTAGGCAAATAGATTAAACTAGAAAATATCATCTTGAGTGAGCTAACCCAATCACAAAAATACACACATGGTATGTACTCACTGATAAGTAGATATTAATTAGTAACTTCTATTTCTGACTAGAATTTAAAATGTGTGAACTGATTTCGTTGATATTACTGCATATCTAAAAATGATACATACCTTTAAAATTTTGACATTGTATTTGAAAAAGAGAGGATATAGTTTAGTGGACAGAGCATTTATTTTGAATGTAGAAACAGAAAAGCTCCATCTCCAGCCTTAAACATACACATGTATGGTCTCAGCACTTGAGAAACACAGTCAAGATGATCAGGAGTCCAAAGCTATTCTGAGATACATAATATTTGAGAGCAGACTGTGATACATGAGAAACTGTTTCTAAAATTAATTAGCATTTAAGAGAAATTTTCAACCATAAAGAAGATAACAAATACAGAAAATGATGTAAGTAGTGCTTAGATTCTGAAATGTCTTCCAAAAGTCCATGTGTTTGAACATTGGGTCCTCTAGGTATTGCTATTGCAAATTTACTATGATTGTACTTAGTAAGCTACAAAAATGTGTCTTAACCTGATGACTATTTGATTTCATTTGTAAAATGATAGTTTCCTGTTTGCCAGTAAATGGATAAATACTTTCTTCTTAACCAACTTCAAATAACTGTCAAAAAGTTTGTATTCTCTTACTGATTTATCTCTCTTAAAGGAATAAGGGGATACATATTGGATAGTTTGGAACAAGAATATGGAGGCAAGAATTGATATAATGGTGAGATGGCTCAGCAGGTAAGAGCACCCGACTGCTCTTCCAAAGGTCCTAAGTTCAAATCCCAGCAACCACATGGTGGCTCACAGCCATCCGTAACCAGATCTGACTCCCTCTTCTGGAGTGTTTGAAGACAATTATTACATATAATAAATAAATCTAAAAAAAAAGAAGAAAAGTTAAAGAAACGATATCCCCTTCATAAAAATGTACCATACAGATAACTAAGTATTTGCTATATGCCTTGCATTCTCTCTATTTTGTACATAATCCATAACATTTTTTCTCAAAGAAATATTTCACTGGGTGCTGTTGACTACAAGACAACATCTAAACTCTAAATTACTTAATAATCGTATAAATGTTGCAGGCTATAATATAAGGTATTGTCATTGGTCAAATGACACAGTTAACAGAAATAGTTACAATGTTAGATTGAATTCACAAAAATTTAAGGTATAAAAGAAGCAATTTTGTCTAAGAATAATATATATTCTAATAAAACACAAAAACATTCTTATCCTGATACATTACATATTTTGAGAAATTGTTTAAATTCTTACAATCAATTGAAAATATTATTCAAATTCCTTACGTATTGCCAATACAAATGTCTTTGCATAATTAGAGCAATTTTAAAAGAAATCTAACAGAGTTTCCTGAGGGACTTGTTCATTTCTTTTCCTTAAGCTTTTCACAAATTAATAACTTTTGAAATGAATATGTTATTATGGAACTATTTTTCCAAATAGTAGCAATTCATAAAACATTAGTTATACTAATACAAATTTTAAATTAGTCTGTTTTATATTCATGTTTTCTACCATGTAGGCAAACTTCTTTGCTCAAAGTAATGTTTTAGAGGTTTATGAATAACTGTATTCAAAGAATTATGAAGTAATATCCTTAGTTGCATTCTTGGAGGCATCTAAATGAAGAATGACTTCAGCCCAAATAATTCCTACATTGCCTGGGAATCCTTCCTCCAGTAAGTGTAATCAATATTCATTATATTTATTTAACTTGCACATATTTCTTCTCTAAATGATGTTTCTTACATTTTCCTTTCCTCTTTTCTTCATGTTTATTTCCTTTTCCTTTTGTATACCTTTGTTAACACTGAACATTGACAAGCTCTATCCTCTTTTGTCCAGCTACACATCCAAACTAAACAATAGATAAATTTATATTGAAAGTTTAGTTTTAGTTTTAGAAGCTAAGGAAATGGCTCAGTGGTTGAGAACACTGATTGCTCTTTCAGAGGACCTGGGTCCATTTTCCAGCACCCATATGGCAGGTCACACTGTATAATGCTAGTTCCAGTGTCTCTGACAATTTCACACAGATACATAATCTGATAAAATACATGTTTAAGAAAAAAATTAATGACACATTTAGTTCTAGCTTAAAAATTTAGGGAAGAATCACTGGAAGAGAACAGATTTAATTAATGATCAGAAAAGTTAGATAGCTTGAATAGTTAGAGGTAACACAACTTAGCTGGAAAAATATTACACAGGACTCAGTGGCTGATGCTGGATCCTTTTCTGGAATAATTTTCCATTCTCTATGTTCAAGATGCGGACTATTTAGTTGTCTTCTTTCTCTGTGTCTGCAACCTGGATTATGAGTATTGAGTCAGCTGATGCTGCAGAGTTTCTCTGTCTGCCTTTATCTTCCTCTGCCTCTGCCTCTCTTTCTTTCTCTCTCATGTTTCCATTAGATTATACAAAATCTGTATTGTACTTGTTTTACTCATGTTTGTATTCTCACTGGTCTCTCTCTCTCTCTCTCTCTCTCTCTCTCTCTCTCTCTCTCTCATATATATATATATATATATATATATATATATATATATATATTTCATTGCAGATATTTACTTAAGAGTGATTAGTTAAAATAGATTAGTTATGTGCAAACAGAAAAGAAAGCAATGAGCACAAAGCAATGCTTGAGCATCGCTTCCACATAAGGATTACTACTGAGCAAGAGGTTTTACAAGGAATAACTAACAACAAAAGATAAAGAAAACAAGACAAAAGGAGCAAATAATGTGATTCCTTGTAAAATCAAGAATGCTTATAAACAAGAAAATAAAGTAAAGGTGAATGGAAATCGAGAAATGGTAAAAATACCTTCTATGTTGAATATTTCTGACAGTCTAGCCAAACGTCATTTGACCATTTGAATTTTCTACTCTCTTCCATTATTTGATACAACTGTTTGTATGCCATACCCTGATGGGTGGTGCACCCTGAATTTTAAATGAGGTAGATGTGCTCACTAACATGATTAAAAGTGGCAGAGATAGAACCCCACAAACCCTAGGGAAAGAACCTGACATTCTTGCCATCCCCTTCTCCCTCTTGGACATTCAGTGACTAATCAAAAATTGTTCCTGCTTTGCTATCAGTTTAATAGAATTTCCAGGACAAATTGACAACCATTTTCCTGATGAAAAATGGGTCTCTGCCCTCCCTCTGTTGCAATGGTTGCCCCCTAAATTATTCTCAAAAGGGGCCGTAGCAGAAGACCCCTCCATTTTTACTGATGGGGGAATGAGTGGGGCTGCAGCAGTAATATACCACTTCCCTGAGGATGAACCCTCTATCCTCTGATTCAAAGAGCTACCAAATCACTCCCTCCAATATAAAGAATTATATGCCAGATTTCTAGCACTGAAAGAAGTCAAGGGCCCCCTTAACCTCTTTTCAGACAGTGTATATACTGTCAAATTTCTACCCTGGTTGTCAAGATCCTTCTTCAAACTACATACCAACCCACTTTCCCCTCTACTCATACAGGTCTCCACCCTCCTACAGGAAAGAGACTCCCCCATCTACAGCCAGCATGTCTGACCTCACAGTCCCCTGCAGGTCCTATATCCAAGGGAAATGCACTTGCTGACTGAACTGCCTCAACAGGGACATCCATGGCCTCCACTTAACAAGCAGATCAATTTTATTCACACGCACACACACACACACACACACACACACACACACACAAAGGGATTTCATGCCTGTTTCCCCCACATCCCTCTTGCTCAACTCCAAAGTATATATAATAAAGACATGTTCCTCTTGTGCATCCCTCATTACCACCCAGCTTTACAAATGATGGGCAGCAACCCCCAAGGCCTTAAGTCCAATGCCTTATGGCAAATTGATGTCATCCGTATCCTGTAATTCGGTAGACAGAAATATGTTTTTTTGTCACCATATATATGCACTCACATTTTATAAAGGCTACAGCCCAAACAGGTGAAAAAAATCAAAAAGGCTGATTCATCATATGCTCTCCACCTTGCCATCATGGGCATTCCTCAACAGATAAAACTGATAATGGCCTGCCCTCCGTTAGCTCTCAATTCAAAACCTTCTGCACACACTAAGAAACTGTCCATCATACAGGAATTCCCCACAACCCCCAGGGCCAAGAAATAATAGAACAAACACATTAAATTCTAAAACCCTGCTCCTAAAACAAAAGGCAACCACCTATCCCCATAATGTACAATTACTGATGGCTCTGACTACCCTAGTCATATTTAACATCTACGAAAACTCCAAACCTCCTCCTATCTCCCTCCATTGGCACACACCAAAATTAGCCCCCCACTGTTCTAGTAAGATGGTGAGATCCTTTAGATGGAATTTGGAAGGGACCATATCCCCTCCTTACAACCAGAAGGGGTTTTGCTTGTGTCCTTCCACAGGGCCAGACAAAGCCTATCTGGGTTCCTGCCAGAAATGTCTGACACCATCCCACCAACCAAGAAGATGACCTGCCTCTCACTAACAGATCAAGGACAGAAGAGGAAGAGGAGAAGGTAAAGGAAGCATCACACTCAGAAGGACAAGATCTCCTGGAAGGATATCCATGACCTGGTGACTGTTGCCCAGGCCATGCGCCCTCCACAAGTCCCCCTCTCCTCTATTCTCTTGGCTGGTTTTGTCATTTTTCATGCTAACTCTACTGTTGCCCAGCCTGTCAACACCTACCACTGGAGATTTTATGCTAGGGGAACGTACAATGGACACAACAAAGTTATAGGGATCCAGGACTGTCCACTCGAAGGGTGTTGAACCAGGATCGAGATCCCTCTAGACCCAGATTCCATCTCTACTATGCCCAGCCCTTTTCTCTGCTTTCCTTACAGAAACATAGGTTATTGTCTCCAGGAGGTCTCCACATATCAGGTTGCAGCTACTGGAGCTGCAGAATGGAATCTACCAGTCATGGCAGCTGCAAAATGGAATCTACCAGTCGTGGCGGCATCATGCTCACCAACCTTAAAACTCATTTTCAGCTTTCCATCAGCAATTCATGGGATGAATGTTGGAGGACCGGAGTTGTGGGTAAACTTTACCCCAATGGCTATGCCAAATACCCAGTTGATGACCTGCACATCTCTCATGAGCCTGTTCCTGTCTCCAAATCAGTCTTTACCCATGCTAATATTATCTAACAGGAAAACCAGTCTCCGAAGGAGCTGTGAGCTACACTCTCCTGGCACAATACATCCAATATGCTGCTGACCTCCTTCACTTAACAACCAACCCCAACTCCTTCCAATGCTTTATCTGTGCTTCTCTCTCCCTATTATTATTAGCAACTGTTTCCATTACCATTTCCCTTCATGACCTCCATGGAACCCTACCCACAAGGAAAGCACAGGACATTCTGCTCTTTGATCTACACCCCGCCCTTTGCCTTGTAGGACCCTCCCCAAAGCCCCATCTTACATGTATCCGTAACATCACCATCATTAAATCAGTACATGTTAACCCTCCTGCTCTCCTCTGGACTATAGGTGACTGTATTAACCCCCATTTCCAAGACTTCTGCACCCCATGATAATTGTCCCCCAGGTTTACCTCTACTAACCTGAAGAACTTGCCTTGCAAATGGGAGAAAGCAGAAAGGAGAGAGAGATTTTCATCCCTCTGCTCATTGGACTAGGCTTTGCTGTCTCACTGGGTTCAACAGGAACTGCTGGAGCAGCCCTTGAACAAACATAAAATTTGGCCAGTGACTTCCAACAAAAGCTTGACCAGGAAATGGCTTCCACTATAGACAGCCTTAAGTCTCTTCAGTGCCTGATGACCTCCTTAGCAAGAGTTGCTCTCCAAAACCGGAGAGACTTAGACTTACTGACTGTAGAACAGGGAGGGACTTGCATTTTGCTGGGGGGAGAAATGTTGCTTTTATGTCAATGAATCTGGACTGGTAGAACAAGATATACAAATGCTCAAAGAACTCTTGGGGGACATCTGGGCATGCTATTCTCCCAACACCCCTTCCTCTTGGTGCTGTAACCCCTTGGTATCCTGGGTTCTTCCCCTCCTTGGCTCCATACTAGCCATTGTAGCCTTGCTTCTCTTGGTACCCTATCGTACCCAGTTTCTAAAGCAGCAGAAGAGTAGCATTGCAAAAATCACTACCAATCAGGTCTTGGTTCAGAATCAAACTGTTCCTGACATAGGAGACAGTTATTCTGGTGACACCTCTACCTTATGAAAAGAAAAAGGGGGATTTGTGTGGCAGTGGGATAAGCACAGAAAGCCTGGTCTTCAGTCGAGCAAAGGTGTGGAACCCCGGGGACCCGATAGGTGGTGATTTCCACATACATGGGACAGAAGGTGTTCGATCATGTCTCCTGGGACCCTGGCTCCTGTCAAAGTTACCACCTTCACAGTCCCCCACAGGAGAGATGTGTGGCTGTCAGTCATGTAAGAGGAGCACCAAGCCTTCCCAAATGCAAATAAGGCTTTCCCCAAACTCTCAGTCCAAGCCAATAAGAGGTACCTGCTGTTGAACCCTGAATCACCCCCCAAACTGTATATAAATCCTATCCAGGGAATAAAAGGTGTGTGAGAACTACTCTATCATCTGAGTCTTTTGTTCCAAGAGCTGAAACACTTGGAAAGAGATCTGCTCTCCTGAAGTACCACCTGAGGTTTCCCTGCACTCCTCACTAGAGAGTCACTTACTCATTGGCCCAGCCCAACCTGACTCAGTGCAGAGCGGCTTGGAGTTACGGAGTGACCTGGAAGGCACAGCAGAGACTCTGCCCGCACTCGTTTCCATTCCCCGAAACCCTAGCACCAGGCCTGACTGAAGATATCTGTGGAAAACCTCTGATACCCAGGCCCACATTCATTCTAACTTGTACATTCATAATAAGATGAGTATTTGAGTATTTTAGCCTCATGCATATCATGTAATTTTGATATGCAAAGAATAGGATTTCCTGAATGAACATCATTATCTAACATAGCAAAACTTTCTTCAATTCTTGGATTCTGTTAATATTGATTGAATATTTTTGATATTGATCAAATAAGCAATATTTACATGAAATAGTTATATAATTAGATGTATAGTTTATAGCTACTGGAATAAACAACTGTGATCACCAACAAGTTCCTTTAGCTATCTTCTATACCAACTATTTATTGAAAATTATGTTATAGACAGAACTATAGCCCCAATTATGGAGGCCACACTTGTATCAGAGATCCCAGATAAGACCTTACCCACTACCTACCAACTTCCCTAAAGCAAACCCAACATCTTTAATCTCCACCCCTTGGGCTACATATTCCAACTCACAACCCCCGCTCCTCTCTGGAGGCCATGACAATTCTAAGCACTCCAGGTACAGCACTAGCACACAAAACCCCAAAAGACAGAATGGCCACAAAAATGCCAACAGAAAATAAAGGAGAAAGCCGATGTCTAACAAAGATAGACTCAGAAATCAGCACCTAAGCCTATAATGATCCTAAAGCCAGATCACTAGAGGACAGGGTAAGAACATAATCCCAGCCAGGATAATATGGTATCACTAGTACCCAGTTATTTTATTCCATCAAGACCTTGATATTCTACTACAGATGAAGCACAATGAAATGACCTTAAGTCAAATATTATGAAGATGATAGATGCCTTCAAAGAGGAAATGAATAAGTCTCTTAAGGGAGTCCATCCCATCATCAGCCACCAAACCTAGATACTAATGCTCATGCCAGCAAGATTCTCCTGAAGGGACCCTGATATTGCGGCCTCTTGTGAGGCTATGCCAGTGCCTGGCAAACACCGAAGTGGATGCTCACAGCCAGCTATTGGATGGAACACAGGGTCACCAATGGAGGAGCTAGAGAAAGTACCCAAGGAACTGAAGGGGGCTGCAACCCTGTAGGTGCAACAACAATATGAACTACCCAGTATCCCCTGAGCTTGTGTCTCTAGCTGCATATGTAGCAGCAGATGGCGTAATCGGCCATCACTGGCAATAGAGGCCCCTTGGTCTTGCAAACTTTGTATGACCCAGCATAAGAGAAGGCCTGGGCCAAGTAGTGGGAGTGGGTGGGTAGGGGAGCAGGGGCGGGAGGGAGGGTATAGGGAACTTTTGGAATAGCATTTGAAATGTAAATAAAGAAAATAAAGAAAAGAAAAAAAAGAAATCCAAGAGAATACAAAGGGAGAGGTGAAGGAAATTACTAAAACTGAAACGGAAATAAAACCAGTAAACACTAATTGAGGAAATCCTGGAGATGAAAAATCTGGGTAAACAAACAGAACTACAGATGCAAACATCATCACTAGATTACAGGAGGTAGAAGAAACAATCTCAAGCATAGAAGATACAACAGAAAAAAACTGATATAATGGTCAAAGAAAATGATAAATCTAAAAATTTTCCAACAGCAAACATTCAGAAAATCTGGGACACTATGAAAAGGCCAAACCTAAGAATAATAGGAATAGAAGAAGATGTCCACATCAAAGAACCAGAAAATATTTTCAATATAATCATAGAAGAATATTTCCCTAACCTAAAGAAACAGATGCTTATATACAAACAAGAAGCATCTAGAACACTAAATAGATTGGATAGGAAAGACAGTCCTCTTAACACATAACACTCAGTTCTTGGGATCATCTTTGTTTACGTTGTATAAACGTTGTCTTTATTCAAATAAATAATTTAAATAAATTTTCAAAATCTTGATTTCAGTATCTCTGTACTTCTGTAGGGTTGAGTAATAGCAGGACTTTGGTATTGTTATTTTTAATGGATAATCACTGGCCTTAGTATTTAGTAAATATACACCTCCCTCAACTTCTGATTAGTTTAATAAAGACCTACAAAACAATAGCTAAGGCAGGAGAGGTAAGGTGGAACATCATGGTAATGATAGGAACTGTGGCTAGAACCCAGCCTGGGAGGATTTGCCACCATCACGCAGAGGTAGAAGGACCAGGTGCTGAGCCTAAGAAGTAAGAGGCCACATGCCAGATGTAAACTGGAATAAATAGATTAATCTAAGATAGTTAAGTTAGTTGGGATGTACCTAGCTATAGTGATTGAGATGGCATAAATATTAATATGTCTCTATGTAATTATTTAGGAGCTGGTTGGTCACAGATAGTCTGGTGATACTAAATGTACAAATCAGAAAAGGAGTATTAAAATGCTCCAGTGGAAAATGGCCAAGTAATATATAAAGGCAGAACTATCAGGATTACAAATGACTTCTCAACAGAGAATATAAAATCCTGAAGGGCCTGAGTTTGGCATTTTCTAAGATACCATGATGCTATCTCAAACTACTTTACCCACAAAACCCACAATCAAGATGGATGGAGAACATAAGATATTCCCTGACATACCAAATTTAAACAATTTCTATCCACTAATACAGTTCTATGGAGGATAAAAGAAGAAAAACTCAAACACAAGGAGATTAAATGCACCCCAAAAAATCACGGAAAATAATGTTCCCCCAGCAAAGACAAAGGGAAGCGTGCACACATGCGCGCATGTGTGCACACAAACACATACACACATCCATTAGAAAAAACAAAATAATAGGAATTAATCATCCTTTATTAATTACCCAATAAAAAGACACAGGCTAACAAAATGGGTGCAAAAATATGATCCATCATTTTGCTGCATATAAGAAACACATCTTAGCATTACTGATAGGTATTAACTCACATCAGAGTAAAGAGCTGTAAAAAAGTTTTCCAAGCAAATTAACCTAAGAACCAAGCTGGTATAGCCATTTTAATATCTAGCAAAGTAGTCTTTAAACAAAAATTATTCAAAAAGATAAAGAAAGACACTACATACTTATCAAAGGAAAAATGCTGCAAGATTATGTCTCAATTCTAATTATCTATGCTCCAAATGCAAGGGTACCAAAATTTGTAAACTAAATGTCACTAAAACTTAATTAAACCATACATTGAACCCCATACATTAATAATAAGACACTTCAACACCATACTCTCTCCAAGGAACAGGTCATCTAAACAGAAACTAAACAGAGAAGTAATGTAAGCAACAAATGTTATAACTCACATGGATCTAATATTATATCTGCAAAATAGTTTACCCAAACACTAAAGAATAAAACTTGCACTCATCACCTCATGGAACCTTTTCCCATATTGCCTATATACTTTGTCACAAAGCAAGTTTCAACAGATAAAAGAAAACTGAAATGAAACCTTTTATTTTTATCAGACCACCATGGACTAAACTTGGACTCCAACAAGTGAAGAAACAGCAGAAAATCTGCAAAGTTGTAAAAACTGAATGACTCTCTACTCAATGATGACTGGATCAAGGAAGAAATAAAGAAATCAAAGACTTTATAGAATTCAATGAAAATGAATGCACACCATACCCACATATGGGATACAAAAAAAAAAAAAGTGCTAATAGGTCAGTTCATAGTACTAAGGGCTTTCATAAAGAAATTATGGAAATCTCATACTAACTACTTAACAGAACACCTGAATGATCTAGAACAAAGGGATGCAAACACATCGAAAAGGATTAGACAGCAGGAAATAAACTCAGGGCTAAATCAATAAAATGTAAACAAAGAAAATGATATAAAGAATCAATGAAACAAAGTGTTTGTTCTTTGCAAAAATCAGCAGGATAGAAAACCTCTTAGCTATACTAACTAGAAGGCAGACAGAGAATATCTAAAATAACAAAAGGGAAACAAAAAAGGGAGCATAATAACAGACACTGAGAACATACAAAAAGTCATTAGGTCTTTCTTTTAAAATGTATATTACACAAACTTGTAAAATCAAAAATATATGGACAATTTTCCAATAGATAACACTTGCCAACATTAAGTAAGGATCAAATAACAGATTTAAGTATAACAAAAGGAAATATAAACAACTTTTTAAAGTCTCCCAAACAAACAAACAAACAAACATGCCCAGGAGCAGATGTGTTTAGTGCAGAACTCTGTGAGACCTTCAAAGAAGACCTAATACCAATACTCCTTAAACTATTCCACAAAATAGAAACAGAAGGAACACTGCTGAACTTATTCTATGGTGCAAGAGTCACCCTAATACCTGAACCACACAAAGAATCAATAAGGAAAGTAAATTTCAGACCAGTTTTCTTTATTAAAAGTGATGGAAAAATACTTAGCAGAACACATTAAAAAGACCATCCACCATGGTTAAATAGGCTAGAGATACAGGGATGGGTCAACATACTAAATCTGTTAATGTATTCCACCATATACAAAATATAAAAGAAAAAGGAAACTCCATGTTCATCTCATTAGATGCTGAAATGTCTTTGACAAAATCCAACACCTCTTCATAATAAACATCATGGAGAGATAAATACAAGGGACATACACAAACATAATAAAGGCAATATATAGCAAGCTGATAGGCAATATCATATTAAATGGAGAGAAATATAAAGAAATTCCACTAAAATTGGGGACAAAACAAGACATGTCTACTCTACTCTTTCCATGTCTATTCAATATAGTACTTGAAGTTTTAGCAAGAGCAATAAGACAATTCAAGTAAATAAAAGGGATAAAATTGAAAATAGAGGAGTCAAAGTATCAATATTTGAAGATGATACAGTGGTATACAGAAGGTACCCCCAAAATTCTACCAGGCAACTCCTACTGCTGATAAACACCTTTAGCACAATGGCCGGATACAAAATTAGTTTAAAAAAATCAGTAGACCTCCTGTATACAGATGATAAACATGTTGAGAAAGAAACTTGGGAAATGAAGCCCTTCATAGTAGCCACAAATAATAGAAAATGTCTTATTGTAACTATGTAAGTGAAAGACATGCACAATAACTTCAAGTCTTTGAAGAAAGAAATTGGAAAATATGTGAGAACAAGGAAATATCCCTCATGCTCATGGATTAGTAGGATTAACATAGTAAAAATGACCATTTTACTAGGAACAATTTATCAAAATTCACTGCAATTCCCATCAAAATTCCAACAAAATTCTTTACAGAACTTAAAAGAACAATACTCAACTTCAAATTGAAAAAAAAAAATCTAAAACAAACAAAGAAAAACAAGACATCTAAAACAATCTGATACTATTAAAGGGCTTCTGGAAATATCACTCTCCTTGATTTCAAACTGTACTACAGAGCAATAGTAATAAATATATATGGTCTTGGCATAAAAACAGACAGATTAATTAATGAAAATAAATCAGAGCCCCTGAAGTTAACCCACACACCTATGGACAATGGATTTTTGACAACGAAACCAAAATCATACAATGGGAAAAGAAAGCATCTTCAAGAAATGGTGCTGATCTAACTGGATGTCTACATGTAGAATAATGCAAACATATCACTGCCTATCACCTTGTACAAAACTCATATTAAAGTGGTTCAAAAACTTTGTCATAAAACCAGAAACACCAATCCTGATAGAAGAGAAAGTAGGGGATAGCTTAGTTTACAGATCTAAACCAAATTGCCAGAACATCAAAGACTTAAGTGACAGCTCATGCTGGTAAGGATGTGGGAAATGGCAGAACACTTCTCTTTTGCTGGTGGAAGTGCAAACTTGTACAACCACTTTGGAAATTAATTTGGCAGTTTCTTAGAAAATTGCGAATGGATTTTCTTCAAAATCCAACTATACTACTTCTGGCCATATACCCAAAAGAGGCTTCACCATACTATAAGGACATGTTCAAGTATGTTCACAACATCATTATTTATAATAGCCAGAAACTGGAAAACCACCCAGTATCTCTTAAGTTTGTATCTCTTAAGGATAATTTTCTTGTTTCGGGAAGAAGTATGAGAGTGTCTCAGCTGCTATTTCTGTACCACATTACTTTGTACATAGTAAGCACTTAGTGGATAGGAGTATAATTTTATCTCCAAAATTCAGAGATTATTTTGTACTGTAGTCTGGACTCAAAGCTGAATAAACTCTTTCTCCCACTCCCCCTCCCAAATTAAGGACAGAAACAGTAACCTTACTCTTAAAAATGCAATACATGTTAAAATATTTACTGTGCAGCAAGACATTAGCAGATGGTACATAGCAAGCAGTTAATGGGTGGGAGCTATAATTTTATCTTTAAAATTCAGAGAATATTTTGCAGTCTACTCTGGACTCAAGTTAGTTGCCACCAAGAAAACGCGATGGTACAGCATAAATCACAATCTTTCTTTCATTTTGAATTCCTAGATGTTATGTGGGTATGTGGAGTCATGGAGGCTTATGTGATATAAAAGTAATTTTGATGTCAAGGGAGACAATAGTGGTTGAAGTGGGGTATCAGCAACTGTGTGTGTGTGTGTGTGTGTGTGTGTGTGTGTACACATAAAAACTTTAAAAATAATTTTAAAGAACTCAATTAATGTTAAATGAAGTTGAAAGAATGGTACTCTGATCTAATAGGGCCAACATTCCTATAAAAAAGGAGAAAGAGGTATCAGCGAGCACTTGTTCCCCTTGTACAAACTGTCTAAAAAGAAACCATTTCTTGTCATGTAAATCATGGCAAGAGCACAGTCTTTTTTTTTTTTTTTTTTTTTGATACAGGATTTCTCTGTATAGCCCTGGCTGTCCTGGAACTCACTTTGTAGACCAGGCTGGCCTCGAACTCCTAAATCTGCCTGCCTCTGTCTCCCAAGTGCTAGGATTAAAGGAGTGCGCCACCATGCCCAGCTGAGCACAGTCATTTATAATCCAGGAGGAAAACTGACCAGAAACCAATGCTAATATTCACTGGTGTCTCCAGAATGTCCTCTTCTGTATGTGTGTTGGGGAAGGTGATAGTCCAGACATAAGCTACATATGCCCACACCATGAACAGTGAAGTCTCACAGCATTTTCTCTGAAAAGCATTAAGTTAAAGACAAACTTCAGACAATGAAGACCATTTTTGTATATTTGAGTCCCAATTACAGAATACTCTGGGACCAAACTACATTTCAACAGTCTCAATCCAGACCAGCTTGCTCTGTCCCAAGCAGAAGCAGCAAGACTTTTGCCTCAAACATCTACATACTTGGGAGGAGACACCAACATCCTTTCCTATTGATAACACATCCCCACCTCAAACACCACTGTCTCCCTAGACGGTTTTACTTCTGCTTTTGTGTTAGAGAAGCATCCATGATTCTATGTATGTATATAACATATAGGAAACAAAAATAGGGGAAAGCATGTGATATCTGCTATACTATCACTTTTTCTTGGTGGCAACTAACTTAAGTCCAAAAAATATTCACTTTTACATGATGGAATATTAATCAGCTATTAAATCAATGACATCAAATGATGGAACTAGAAAAGATAATCCTGAGTGAGATAGCCCAGATCCAGAAAGACAAAGATGGTATGTACTTGCTGATATATTGATATTAGCCATAATGTATTGGACAACCATGCTATAATCCACAGACACAAATTAAGTAACAAGAAGGATCAAGGCAGGGGTACAGAGCATGAATCTCAGTGAGAAAAAGAAATAAAATAGATGGGTAGATGAGAGGAGTTGACTGAAGAAATGGAAACAGGGAGAAGCAGGTTGGGATGACTAAAGCAGAAATTACTAGGAGAAACAACTGGAGTGAGGGGGGGCTGTCTCTGGGATGAGCAAGATTCCAAGGCACTGTAAATCCCTAACAATCTATGAGAGTGACTCTAGCTATGACTCCTAGCAATGAGCTATAGAGAACTTGAACTAACCATTTTCTCTAACCAGAGAAGATTCCCAATGTAGGGGTTTATGGGATGGTGAGCTGCGATAGACAGCCTGGTCCCTGGTCAAGCTCGGGCTTAAAACCCTGTGACCCAGAAGGTGACTGTCACCTGCAAGGGACAGCAGGTGTTTGGCCATGTCCTTTGGACTCCTGGCTCCTGTCACACAGCTACAGCCTCCCACAACCCCCAGCAGAGAGGTCTGTGGCCATCAATCACATAGGAGAAGCAGGAAGCCCTCCCACATGCAGATAAGGTATCTCCAAGCTCTCAGACCAAGCCAATGAGAAGTACCTGTTGTCAGAACCTGACCCACCTGCAAACTGTATATAAGAATCCTATCCAGAAGGAATAAAGGTGTATGAGAACTACACCACCGTCTGAGAGCTTCTGTCATAAGAGCTGTAACACTGCACTTGGGAAGAAGTCTGCTTTCCTGAAATGCAACCAGAATCTCCCCTGCACTTCTCACTGGCTAGTTGGCCTCTCTTAGGCTCAGCCCAGCCCAGGCAACTCAGTGCAGGGTGAAGTGGAGTAACTGCAGAGAAAGAGATGGAGCCAGCTAGAAGCGATGGAGCCAGCTACAGCAGTGAGGGCAACGGAGATGACTCCTCCTTCATTCTCAGACTTCCTCCCTTTTACCTGAACCCTCAAACCTGGCTGAGCCAGAGATCTCTGTGAAAAGTTTCTGGTACACAGGCCCACAGGGTTTGGGACCCAAATCCAGCCCCCAAATCTTACACCTACAAATTCCCTCCCTACAAGATATGCAGGGTTAAATATGGAAGAGAATTTGAGGTAGTGGTCCACCAATGACCTGCACAACTTGAGACACATTCCATCCCTAATGCTATCAGTGACATTCTGCTATACTTGCAGACAGTAGCCTGGCATAACTATCATCACAGAATCTTTACCCAGCAACTTAAGAAAACAGATGCAAATACCCACAGCCATACATTAAGCAGAACTGGGCAAATCTTGTGGCCAAGGTGTAAAAATAATTGTAAGTGCCAGGGGGTGATGGACACTAGAAAGATTCCTAGAAAATCAAATAACCTACTACCAACAGGGGCTTATATAGACTGAACTGCCCACCAGGAATCCTGCATAGGACTGACCTAGGCCCTTTGCATATAGGTTATATTTGTATAACTTGGTCTTGAAGTGGAAATCTTAATACCAGGAGCAGGGTTGTCTCAGACTCTGTTGCCTGCCACTGAGACATTTTCTCCCTACTGCTCTATGTTATATAGCCTCAATAGAAGAAGATGTTCCTAGTTTTAGTGTAGCTTGCTATGCCAGGGCTGCTTGCTTTCAGTGTGTTGCCTCCCCTATTCAGAATAGAAATGTAGTTGGAGTGGATGCAGGCAGAGGTTAAGAGGGAGAGAAAGAATGGAATACTGTGGTAAAGATATATAAGTAATATATGATATTTATTATTAAATAATTTTAATTAATAATTTTAATAAAAGTAAATTATGCAACAATGTGGTATGTCCATACACATAGCATTAGATAAAGAAAATGTGGTTTATATACACACTGGATATTTTAGCTATAAAGGGGAATGAAGTTATCATTTTCATGAAAATGAAATCAACTGTAAATAATATTAGGCACATTAAACCAATTTCAGAAAACTAAATATAACAATAACCTTACAGGTATTTAGGGAAATCACATGACCAACATCTTGACAAGGCAATTGCATAATTCTAGGAAATAATGTATCTAGCACTATAAGTGTCCTTTAATTAATAGCTTCTTATGGTCATTGAAAATGGCTTGCCTCTCATGTTCTACTATTCCTTCTTCATTCTCTATTTAACTAAAAATATATTTAATTTTTGTCTAATAATGTCGAATTGATATCTAGTGGGAAATCCTTCCTAATGAATATTCACTGACTTTGTTTACATATCTCCTATAAACACACAGAGCAGCACTAAATTTTACAGCCTTTGCATGTTTAATTTATATGTTCTTTAAATTCAAGCCTTACAGTTTACTCTTATAACAACAGGACTGAGAAAACTGGACCTTTAATATTTTGTCCCTGTGTGAGCACTGGGTTACTTACCAAACATTTCAGCAGATGTTTTATTCTAAATTTTTTTTCCTCTTCACACTTATGCCTCTAGGATATTTGTTGTTATGTGCAACTCTCCTATAAATTCTTGTCATGTTACAGTAAAATGCTTTCTTAATTTCAATTATAACATTTTAGAACTTTTCTTTTAATTTACTTCTGAGTCTGAAGTTTTTGTTGTTTTAAGTATGAGCTCAATTTTTATATGCTTTGATTTGTTTTCCCCAAATGAATTAGGCAGGTCCTTTGAAATGTATAGACTGTGGACTGTTACAAATAGCTAGCTATTGGATTTCTCCTCTCCTAAGTACAAATATAAACTATCCACTGAAATAAAAAAACAAAACAAAACAAAACAAACATACAAAAACCGCAGCATAATTCACTTCTTGAGTTTCCTTGCTAATATATAAAGTAATTGTTCATTTCAAAAGCATCAGGATCAAAACATCTTCTATTGCTAGGGACAACATAAGAAAGTGTTGCTAATTTTGGAGTTCATTTTAAACTGCTATCTTGGGAAGTGTGTGTGGGGGAATAATGGGAGTGGGAGAAAACCCATGTCCTGCCAGAGTTCCAGTGCTCTGGGCAGGTGGACTCTGGAGGACTGCAGCATGCTTTCCACGTGGCCCTGGGTGGGTGTCTTGCTGTGGGAAGCCACTGGACCCCAGCTGAGCAGGTGGTGGACAAGGGGCACTCCTAGGTAGCAGGTTCTCTGTCTTGGGCATCAAAGATACTGCTGGACACTGTGGAAGAGCTGAGAACAAATGGAGACCCTGGGGGTGGCTCTCTGAAGGGAGGAGAGGGAGTGCTGGGTGGTTCCCACCCGGGCAAGGGTCCTTGGTCTGGTCCATGGCTGGAATGCAGGAAGACCTTCTGGCATGTGGTTAGACACAGTTCCTAAGGTGAAAGCCTAGCCCATTCATCAAGCATGGTGGGCCTTGATGAGCAGAGGGAGTCTGTGGTTTTAGAGCTTTACTGTAGAAAGGCAGGGAAAGAAGGAGAAGGGAGAAAGGGAGAAAGGCTGGCTGTGGCCACATAGAGAGAGGGGAGAACAAAACGAGAGAAGGGGGTCTAGAGAGTAAGAAAGGTGAGAGCTTAAAAAGAGCAAGGAGGGGCCAAGCAGCCCCACCCCCTTATCATGGGTTGGGCTATCTTGTAGTTTCCAGGTAACTGTTGGGAAGAACATACCTGGCTACAGTCAGGTAGCTGTGGGGGTGGAGTCTAGTTAGAATGCCAGAAGCTTGGGGCATTGTCTGCATGACTTATAGTCACAGAATTATGGAGTTGGGTGGTCTGTGGTGTCAGGCACCTATCTCTGGGAATGTGGCTCGCTGTTCCATCCCTTGTAGAGTTTTCTACTGGGTTACTGTGGCAAGCCTCATTCAACCAAAATAGGCTGCCTTTCATGGCCCAACACTGTGTGTGTGTGTGTGTGTGTGTGTGTGTGTGTGTGTGTGTGTGTGTGTGTGTGTGTGTGAATTAAATGGCTTGAATAATCAGGATTTTAAAACATGTTATGTCTGAATTATATCAGTTCTGTACATCATGCTTAAGGTCATCTCACTGTTAAATAACATATTGTTAATAATCATGACATGAAAGATGAAGGGAAAGAGTATGTGCTGTTTTAGTTATTTTTTTATTTTTGCGAATAAACACCATGTCCAAGGAACCTTATTGGGATTTGCTTGCAGTTTCAGAGGATCATTCCATAACAGTTACCATGGTTAGCATGGCCCCAGGCTGATAGGCATGATGCTGAATCCTTAGCTGAGAGCTCCCATGTTGTTGAGTAGTTGAAGACAAAAGGAGAGTGAGACTAGAATGGCATGAAACCTCACAGCCTGGCCTCAGTAATATACCTGCTCCAACAAAGGCTACATTTCCTAATGCTTCATAAATAATATACCAATTGGAAACCAAATATTTAAATATATTAACATATGAGGCAGTTTTAGTCAAACAACCACATGCATGCCAAAATACTTATTTTTAGCAAAAACTACAATATAGAATCTAGACAATTACAAAATGTAAAAGGGACCTACATTATTATTATTATTATTATTATTATTATTATTATTATTGCTATTAAATTTGCTTCTTTGGCAAAGATTATTTTTAAAACATTTGTGTGTTATTTTTAATTTTTAATATTAATTTTTTTTATTTTTAGGGATACCAGTTCTTATCTACATATATGTAAATTAAGTGCTTGTCTAGTACCCATAGAGGCTAGACTATGACATTAGATTTCATGAAACTGAAATTACAAATGATTGTGAGCCACCCTGTGAGTTCTGGGAATTGGGAATTGAACCCGGGTTTTTTGCAAGACAACTTTTGAGAAGTCTTTTCAGCATGAATCCATTTATATTTTATGCATGCATATGTGTCTGTCTGCATGAGTGTAAATGCAACAGGTACATGCAGAATAGTGGTCCTCTGTAAAAGGAGTCAGCATTCTTCAACCTCTGTGATATTTCTCCATCCCCTAGCAAAACATTTTTGCTTCTAAACTGTTACAGAAAAACAAAGGCAAAACCTCAAAAAATAGACCCAACAATTATAATAAAGAAGATTCTTTTGAAATGTATATCTTTCTTCTTTAAAATGACAGTGGCCCAATCGTCCTGCGCCTCTCCTGCCCAGGAGGGGTGTTCGCCTGGCGGCTGTCCGCAGGCTGATCCAGCACCCAACACCTTTCCTCCCCGACCGAGGAGGGGTGTCCGCCTGGCATCCAGCGCCTTTTCTCACCCGAGGAGGGGAGTGCGCCCGAGACCAGTACTAAGGCTTGGTGTCTACCCAGAAGCGGTCTCCCAGGTCTGAACCGGAAGGCGAGGCATCTTTGCTCCGGTGCACTGCCGGGGAGAGAGCGGACTGGAGAGGAGGGACCCGTGTCTGGTCCCGGTCGTCGTCCTGCGCCTTTCCCGCCCAAGGAGGGGTGTTCGCCTGGCAGCTGTCCGCAGGCTGATCCAGCACCCAACACCTTTCCTCCCTGCCCGAGGAGGGGTGTCCCCCTGGGAGTAGTCCCCCGGCA
>NC_034613.1:100056687-100063497 GCF_900095145.1 Mus pahari | reverse complement strand
GGGGGGAGGGGTATGGGAAACTTTCGGGATAGCATTTGAAATGTAAATAAAGAAAATAATAATAATAATAAAAAAAAACAGTTGAAAAGTTTTGAAACCTAAGCATATTTTAAATGTAACAATATTCTTGTGTAAATTTTGTAGACTTCAGATATTTTGTAATCAGTTTTTTTGCTATTATATCCAACAAATCCTTTATTATTAAGTAGGAAGGAGTACTTAATTTGTCTCAACTAGAAAATTTATCACCTAACTTTTACATCTTTTGTAACCTTATATAATTAACATGAAGTCTTACTGTAAACCTGATGATATTGGTGTTAATGAGCATTATTTACCACAAATTTGTGCCACTGCTATCTGACATATTGTTTAATTATTTAGTTAATACTAAATGATTCAAAATTTAAATATTTTATACAATAGATTATTGACATTATTAACTCATATACAAGTGAAGATTATTTATGTAGGAACTTGTTCTGAGACCAAAGCCCTTGTTTTTTCTGTAGATTTTTAAAAATGAGATATAGTAAATGTCTATGACTTTTCTAACTGCAAAAATGATGGTGAGATGAACAGGAAATGAAATTATTTCAAAATCTTTCCCTCTCCACC
Organism: Mus pahari; assembly: GCF_900095145.1. Taxonomy (NCBI): domain Eukaryota; kingdom Metazoa; phylum Chordata; class Mammalia; order Rodentia; family Muridae; genus Mus; species Mus pahari. The sequence continues at coordinate 100,062,879 of NC_034613.1, read as the reverse complement.
ATCTGCATATGTGGATATGTGAGTATGCATGTACAGAAAAATCATACAGCACACACAAAATAAGAAATTAAAATTTAAAATGTTGTATTACTTAAAAAAAAATGACAGTGAAGGATTCTCTTAGTATTCCTTATGTATATTGAAGACACTGGATCGATAATGTAATGTCAAGCAGTATCCTATATGGGAGTGCTGTGCAAGATGAAATGAAAGTCCAAACTTGAATATTCTCTGATAATTTTTGAAGATTAAGGTTTTGCTTTTCACATTTATAAAATGTGGCTAAAATATTAGACAGCAATGCCCACTTTATTACTACATTTTATCTAGTCTAATTTAAGATCATTGTCATAAAAGCTACCTTTTACAATTATGATTCCCATAGATCTAATTTTCATAAAAGCCAAAGAAGAAAATGTCTGCATGAGAAGGAATGTAAAAGTTTTTGCAAGAAATATATGGTTTGTAATGAATGAAAAATTTATGCAATGAATAAATCTAACCATTGCAAAATTAAAAGCGGACTATATCTAAAGATTGCCATGTTCACATGCAAATGTTACCCATGTTGATAATTACCTATAAAAGTAGCAAGGAAATTGTGTTATTAAGGTTGTTTTTTTAGCATGATGTTAAAACAAGGGCTGAAGGGGAAATGGGTCTATACACAGTCTCATGGTTAATTTTGTTTAATGATGTACTGACCAGTGGTGGTAAACCTTCATAGGCAATGTAATGTTACTTAGCATTTTATAATAAAAGCATCCATGAAAAGAATGTCAAACCTTCCTGTTAGAGTATAATCGTAACATAAAATTAATTATCTCAAAAGAATTTATGCATAGATATACTTCATATTACCTCCTCAAGTCATTATCAGTTTCTCTGTTATTTCTGATCATTACTATATTGCTACCATGATGTTTTTAGACATTTTATACTTATTTATCTATATAAAAATATTGGCTTTAAGAAAACATTGTCCTCATAGAATAATACAGCTATTTGGACAATTCTAGCATTTTCCAGGACTGGGAAAATGGCTCAGCATATGACAGTATATACTACTTCTGCAGAGAACCTGAGTTCAGTACCCAACATCCCTTGAAAATGGTCTACAACTATAGCTCCATGGTATCTAAGGGTGCCTGAAATCATATACTCATGCTCACACATACACACATATACACATACTTATGATTGTATCTAAAATATATCTTTCTAAAAATCTGGCATATTTCATTGAGTTAAGATTGTATATTAAGCTTATTTTACCCTGAAAATTCATTCTTTATTATTTTAATTATTCACTTTTCATCTTTCTAACTACACCCCTTCTGACTGGAATTCTCCCACAATTCTTCTCCCCATCTTTTATATACCAACCCCTTCTTCACCGAGGAAGTAGGGGTCACCCTAGGTATCCCCCAAGTCTCTGTGAAGATAGGTGAATTTTCTCAATAGGTGAATCTTCTGCTACTGTGGCCAGACAAGGCAGCCCAAGTAGAAGAACACATCCCACATACAGGCAACAGCTTTTGATACAACCCCTTCTCCAGCTGATTGGGACCTACATGATTACCAAGCTGCACATCTGCTACATATGTGCAGGAAGCTCTAGGTTCTGCCTGTGTGTGTTCTTTGGTTAGTAGTTCAATATTTGAGAGCCCCAAGGATCCAAATTAGTTGATTCTATTGGTCTTCCTACGGAGTTCCTATCACCTTAGGTACTGCAATCCTTCCTCCTGTTCTGTTTCATAAGAGTCCCTAATCTCCATATACTGTTTGGCTGTGGGTGTCTGTATCGGTTTGAGTCAACTCCTGGGTGCAGCTTCTCAGAGGACAGCCATGCTAGACTTCTGTCTGTAAGTATTAGAGATTGGTGCTTGCCCACAGGATGGGTCTTAAGTTGGCCTGGTTATTGATAGGCTGTTCCTTCAGTCTTTGTTCCATTCCCTCTCCCTGCATTTCTTGTAGTCAGGATAAAGTTTTTTAGGTATGTTGGTATCCCTATTGACCCTTTGGGGTTCCTACCTGGCTAAAGGAGATGGTCTCTTCAGGTTCCATATCCCCAGTGCTGTGAGTCTCAGCTAAGGTCACCTCTCCACATTGATTTTTTGGTGCCTCCCTTATCCTAGGTCTCCGTCTCCTCCTGGAGATGCCCCCTATCTCTCCACCCCCATTAGTTGAAGATTTCCATTCATGCTCATGGCTATCTGATCGTCGCTCCTTGTCCTTCACAACTGATACTGAAACTCCTTGCTCCTTCTCCTCATAAGTAGCGCTGTTTTCTTCTTAAATTTATTTAAACTGAAATATAGTGTATCACATAAATTTTGACAAAGTATACTACAGGTTTAGGATTAACTGCTTGATCATTAAAAAAAAAAAAAAAAAAAACCTCCCTGGGTAAAAGAGATGTTACTTTTAATTTAAAAATAAAGATATTCTATGGCATGTAAATATTCTTCTTTCACATTTTTAAGCTTCTTTTTTAAAAGATGGAAATAGATGTAGTGGTATGGAGAGGTATAGAAAAATATCAGTGTCATTTTTTTACCTATTCAATTGTTTACATTTCCTTATCATATCAATTCTCTCTTCAGATTCATATTCAGATATTTATATTAATAAAGTCAGACAGATAAATGGTTTTCCTAAGTTTGATAAATACAATGTCCTGGTATTAGTATAAATGTGTGTGGTTACATACATATTTTTGTGCATACAAATAAAAATAGCATATTACATTTATCCTTAGGGAGCTGACATCTAAACAGGAAATATTGCTCTCATATTCAAGTGGCAAGTATTGTCAAGAGATAAAGCCAGAACTACAAGAGCACTAAGAGATAGGGTTTTAATTTTTAATGGAGGAAGGTCCATAAAAGATCAGCATTTGTGATTTTCTTGAACAAGTAGATAGATGTACACTAGATTGGGTGAGAAAGTGACCTTTCAACAAGACTGAAAATATAAAAGCAGGATATCACTGAATGTGTGGAAAGAATAATAAATAATTAAATTTTCCTTAAACCTAGGCTACATTTAAGGAAGTATTGACACATAGAGCATGAAGGTGTTATGTACTGACATACTAAATTGCAACTCATCTTTGTGTATACTGAAGTTATTCAGGATCACATGTGGCAAGTTAGTAGGAATAAACTAATGTGCTGTGTGTATTAAAGAAAGAATAAAGGAAAGAAACAGAATTAAAAATATTGTACCTTCAGTTATTTGCCTTCTCATACAGTGAAGTATATACAAATTCCCAAATTTCATTGTAGAATTTGTATACTTAGAAAACAATATTATATATTTTGACACTTTTCTTTTATTGCTTTATTGAGTGAGAGGACTTATGCAAATACAAATGCATACTTGAATTAATTGAAGTTAGAAACAACTATGTGAGAGAACAGATGTTTGGAAAAGTGCGTGTCATTTGAGTTTAGTTAAGTTGCTTCTTTCCAGTTTTGCAGAAATTGCAAATGCAACAAACTTATTTCCTTACTTTATTTGCTAAAGTATGCTGTTGTCTCCATGCCCTAAAGTACAAATTCCATCACTTGCTCATGTTGATTTTCTAAATACATTTTTTAAATTTTTTTGTATTGTCTTTGTCCATAGGGATTTTTCACAAATCTATATCTTCTAAAAGGTGACTCAATTATGCAATACGTATGAATGTGCTCTTATACCTGTAGCAGGGAGCAGGATTGATACTGTTTCAGAAGCACATTATAAAATTATAGCATATCCAGACATTGTACCTATCTAAGAATTTTCTAATTCTCTCACTATTTGCATTTTACTCACACATTAATAAATTTCCCTGTTATCACAATCTCTTTCTACATCAGGGTTGGGTATAATTCCTTCACCATTATTTAAGCCTAATTGGAAAAATATAAAATAATCATAACTAAAAAAACCCAACTGAATCTGCATATAAAGTGAAACTAGATATTTTTAGGACTGCTGGTATATTCACTGAGAACTGATTCCTATGGCACACATTTAGAAATAAACAAAATATTTCATAATACAGAAATAAGAATGTAAATACTCAATAAAATTTTAGATACTTCTGAGAGAATGAGAAAAAACATTTGTTTAATAATATAAAGAAATATTCAGATATCATGCTATTGTTTCTTATTGTATATAAATGGACCCAGTGTCAAAAAATACCAACAGACACAACACACACACACACACACACACACACACACACACACACACACACACTCACTCGTAATAGTATAACTGTGCATAGAGACAAAACAGGAGACTAAATTAAAAACTAATCAAAACACCTATATAGCCTGCAATGTAAAACAGTAAGGTGAAGATGTAAAATGTATCCTAGGTATAAAAAATCTTCCAAACTAGTTTCATACTAGTTGTACAAACAAGGAAATCTCTAATGTAAGAATAGAGACATTTCAATTCCATGAAAGATCAGGAATTCAAGGCCCATACCTAAACATAATAAAAGAAATATACAGCAAACCAGTAGCCAACATGGAAGTAAATGGAGAGAAGCTGGAGGCAATCCCACTAAAATCAGGGACTAGACAAGGCTGTCCACTTTCTCCCTACCTATTGAATATTGTACTTGAAGTCCTAGCCAGAGCAATTCAACAACTAAAGGAGATCAAGGGGATACAAATTGGAAAGGAAGAAGTCAAAATATCACTATTTGCAGATGATACGATTGTATATGTACGTGACCTTAAAAATTCCATCAGAGAACTCCTAAACCTGATAAACAGCTTCAGTGCAGTAGCTGGATATAAAACTATCTCAAACAAATCAATGGCCTTTCTCTACACAAAGGATAAACAGAAAGAGAAAGAAATTAGGGAAACAACACCCTTCACAATAGTCACAAAAAATATAAAGTACCTTGGTGTGACTCTAACTAAGGAAGTGAAAGATCTGTATGACAAGAACTTCAAGTCTCTGAAGAAAGAAATCAAAGAAGATCTCAGAAGATGGAAAGATCTCCCATGCTCATGGATCGGAAGGATTAATATAGTAAAAAATGGCTATCCTGCCAAAAGCAATCTACAGATTCAATGCAATCCCCATCAAAATTCCAACTCAATTTTCCACTGAATTAGAAAGGGCAATTTGCAAATTCATCTGGAATAATAAAAAACCTAGGATAGCAAAAATTATTCTCAACAATAAAAGAATCTCTGGGGGAATCACCATGCCTGACCTCAAGCTGTGCTGCAGAGAAATTATGATAAAAATTGCATGGTACTGGTACAGTGACAGGTAAGTCAATGGAACAGATTTGAAGACCCAGAAAGGAACACACTCACCTATGGTTACATGATCTTTGACAAAAGAGGTAAAACCAGCCAGTGGAAAAAAGACAGTATTTTCAAAAATTAGTGCTGGCACAACTGGCTGTTAGCATGCAGAAGAATAGGAATTGATCCATCCTCATTTCCTTGTACAAAGCTCAAGACTAAGTGGAACAAAGAATTCCACATAAAACCAGAGACACTGAAATTGATAGAGGAGAAAGTGGGGAATAGCCTTGAAGAAATGGGCACAGGGGAAAAAAAATCCTTAACAGAACAGCAATGGCCTGTGCTATAAGATCAAGATTCAACAACTGGAACCTCATAAAATTGCAAAGCTTCTGTAAGGCAAAAGATACTGTCAATAAGACTAAGAGGCTAACAACAGATTGGGAAAGAATTTTCACCAATCCTAAATCTGATAGGGGTCTAATATCCAATATATAAAAAGAGCTCAAGAAGCTGAACTCCAAAAATTCAAATAACCCCATTAAAAATGGTGTACAGAGCTAAACAAAGAATTCTCAACTGAGGAGTACCTAAGGGCTGAGAAGCACTTGAAAAAATGGTCAATATCCTTAATCATCAGGGAAATGCAAATCAAAACAACCCTGAGATTTAACTTCATACCAGTCAGAATGGCTAAGATCAAAAATTCAGGGGACAGCAGATGCTGGCGAGGATGTGGAGAAAGAGGAATACTCCTCCATTTTTGTTGGGATTGCAAACTTGTGTAACCACTCTGGAAATCAGTCTGGTGGTTCCTCAGAAAACTGGACATAGTACTACTGGAAGATCCAGCAATGCCTCTTCTAGATATATACCCAGAAGATGTTCCATCTGGTAATAAGGACACATGCTCCACTAT
>NC_034613.1:100030900-100056232 GCF_900095145.1 Mus pahari | reverse complement strand
AAGAAGTGGGAGTGGGTGGGGAGGGGAGCAGGGGTAGGGGAAGGGTATAGGGAACTTTTGGGATAGCATATGAAATGTAAATAAAGAAAATAATAAAAAAATTAAAAAAATTATCTGTTAGCTTGAACCCAAAAAGGTACTCTGTATATTTATTATGCTCCTTATAGACATCCCTGCTTACAGTTGAGAACTTCAATCCTGTGTCGAGTCTGGACCCTGACAACACAACATATCTCTCTTTAAACAAATAAGTGTACAGTTCTACACTAGCATGTCCCTTTGGTATAGTTTGTTGTTAAAACACCCTAGAAGGCATCCTTGAACTAGACTCAAAGAGACTAGCCAGAATATGCTTTAGGTGTTTGCAGAATAATTTAAACTGTTAGGTTCAGAATGAACTTCTAGATAAAATGCCCTGTTTGTTACCCTATGTCTATTTATGTTTGGGTATTCATGTGAATATAATTAACTTTGTTATGGGAGAGTACATATGCGGTCAACAAAAACTTCCATAGCTCAAGTTGTTTATCAAAACAAAACAGTCATATCTTGCTGTTAGTAATCAACTATCCTTTCCAATGATCTGTAAGAAGTTAAATCTGTTCTAAGTCTGTTATTCCCTTTCAGTGTATTTACTTTCTATGGTCACCTAAAAATAAAAGCCTTGCTATTCTGTTATTTACATGTTTTGCTTTTGCATTTTGACATTTTTGTGTATTTTTTTCAACTTTTGAATAAGAATCTAAGGACCTGGGATGCCACCATTCTAGACAGAAACTTTTGGAAACAATTCTATTGTTGAATTTCTACCTTAGAGATAGGAAACAGGTGTTCTAAAAAAGTTGTCATATCAGAAACCTCCAAAACATGTAGTTTTCTTGAGAGTTCCTAAATTATTGGCCAATATGATTGAAAATATATACATATATAAGTAGGTGTTTGAAGTTCTTGCTTGACTTCCACATGTATATATGCCTATATGTAACCAGGAATATTAAGCTAAAAATAAACCTTTTCTCATATTTTTTGGTCATATAATTTTATCACAGTAATAGAAATTAAAATAATACACATGAGAATTAAGTATAACAGGCATCACTTCCCTTACATAGCAATAGACTCAAATTGATTAAGTTAAATATCTGAGAATATTTTCACTGGGATGATATATTCCCTCTGGTTATGAATAATAATCATAATTAGGCCACTTTTTGAATTTCTTACCTTTAAAGTGTTTGTTATTTAGTTGCCTGAACTCATCACTAACAGGGTTAGCTATTTAGAACAGAGTTTAGTCAATTATGGACCAAAGGTCAAATTTTATTTGCCATTTTTTATAAACATTATTTTATTAGAACAAAACCACACCCATTTGTTTTCATAGTGGCTTTCACACTGTAAAAGCAGAACTGAGTGGATGTGACAGAGCTGTATGGCTTACAAAGGGAAATGTATTAATTATCTGACCTTTCACAATGAGTGTTTGGCAAATCCTGGAAGGAAATACCACATAATCTGTGCTATAATTTGATATCCATTTAAGGTTAGAAAGATAATTATTCATTAAATGTATTTAATAATTTTTGAATAGACAATATACTCACATATTACAAAAACTTAAATATATATATAAAATGTACTGTACTTGAAATCTCACTTTCGGTCCTCTCACTATCTTGAAGCCAAAGATAACATAACATAACATAAATGGACAAAATGATACTTAGGGTGTGCTAATACACACACACACACACACACACACACACACACACACACATACACACACTCACATACACACACACATTTATTTTGGTCAAGAGTAGCAGCACCTGGCCTCTGGTGAAAACGCCAAGGTTGTCAAAATGAGGACCCATAAGATCCCCCAGTACCAGTCAGACATATATGTCAATATTAGGCAAAATTGCAAGAAACCTAGAAGTATCAAAGACATGGTGTTGGAGAAGATTCAAGGTTTAGATCTTGATGCTCAACATTCACTACAAGAGCAAAAAGCAAACCAAGTACATAATATACAGCAGATTTCAAAGGTTCCTTATCCACACATCAAGAAATGGCAGTTCTATTGATGTGCAACAAATCTTACTGTGCTGAGATTACTCACAAAGGTTCCTTCAAGATGGCAAAACCATCATAGAAAGAACAATATATCTAGTCATTAGAGTCATTAATCCCAAAAGCAGGCTAGGAAGAGAAGAAAATGAAGCTATGGCTCATGTGCATGTTTTGCTTGTTCTTAAATAAAACCAAAAAAAATGAAGTCAAGGGAGAGAGAGAGAGTAGGAATCTTAATCCTCTTGCTTATATCAATTTATAGACTTAGATAAAAGAAAAAATATCCAGGATATGTATAGGTGAAGAAAGATTATCTGCTAGAAAATATCTCTATTCTTTTTTTTTAAACTTATTTTATTATTTTCTTCATTTACAATTCAGATGCTATCCCGAATGTCCACTATACCCTCCCCCAACCCTGCTCCCTTGCCCACCCACTCCCACTTCTTGTCCCTGGTGTTCCCCTGTATGGGGCATATAAAGTTTGCAAGACCAAGGGGCCACTCTTCCCAATGATGGCTGACTAGGCCATCTTCTGCTATATATGCAGCTAGAGGCATAAGCTCTGGGGGTACTTATTAGTTCATATTGTTGTTCCACCTATAGGATGGCAGACCCCTTCAGTTCCTTGGGTAATTTCTCTAGCTCCTCCATTGCAGTCTCTGTGTTCTATCCTATAGATGACTGTGGGCATCCACTTCTATATTTGTCAGGCACTGGCATAGCCTCATAAAAGATAGCTATATCAGTGTCCTTTCAGCAAGTTCTTGCTGGCATATGCAATAGTGTCTGTGTTTGGTTCTATTCTTAACTCTAGAGCCAGAGCCACATGTCTGAAGCTGCTGAGTTCTGGTGCTTCCAGGAACTAGAACATAAACCCCTTGTACTATTACATTATCACTTGCTTTATGTTTTCCAAATCCTTCACTGACTAAGTTTGGCTGTCCTGAATCATGCTCTGTAGATTGACCTTAAACACAGAGATCAGCAAGTGTGTCTTCTGGGATTAAAGGTGTGTACCACCACGCCTGGATTTAAATTTATCTGGGTAGGATTTTGCCCCAAGGTCCCACTCCTTTAATCTGTTATTTCCTAGATCACAGAATTTTGTTCCATTTCAATTCCTGGTACCCCTTTAATACTCAAACCATATATTTTATATTTTTCCTTTCTAAGTTTGCTCTGCTTGTTCAAACTTCTCTTTATAATACTTAACCAGAGAACAAAGTCTCTGCTGGGCTTTTTTGAAACTTCCTTTGTCAATGCAATTAATCTGAGTCTCTTCATTTTAGTCTCCGGCAGACTTTTCAGACAAGGGCAAAAAGTAGCAACATTCTTCACCAAAATACCACAAAAACAGCCTTTATGCCACATTCTGAAATTCTTCTCCTTTGAAATCTCCTGGGCCAGGTCAGCACAGTTCAAATTACTCCCAGCAACAAAGTCTTCCATATTCCTCCTAGGATGACCCATTAAGCCCCATTTAAAGCATTCCACTACTTTCCAAATCCAAAGTCCCCAAATCCACATCCTTTCAAATAAAAGCATGGTCAGGCCTATCATGGCAATACTCCAGTCCCTGGTACCAACTTCTGTCTTAGGGTTTTACTGCTGTGAACAAACACCATGACCAAGGCAAGTCTTATAGAAACAACATTTAATTGGGGCTGGCTTACAGGTTCAGAGGTTCAGTCCATTACCATCAAGGTGGGAGCATGGCAGCATCCAGGCAGGCATGGCACAAACAGAGCTGAGAGTTCTATAACTTCATCCAAAGACTGCTAGTGGAAGACTGACTTTCAGAAAATTAGGGTGAGGATCTTAAGCCCACACCCACAGTGACACACCTACTCCAACCAGGTCACTCCTATTCCAACAAGGCCACACCTCCAAATGGTGCCACTCCCTGGCCCAAGAATATACAAACCATCACATATGTATAGTGTAGTAGTAAACATATATGAAAGTTTTATTCTAAAATAAAATTAAAACCTATTTAAAAGCTTCCTTAACCCAGTAATGATTCTACAACTCTCATTCTAGCAATCACCATTAGCCCAAAAGCTTGGAATACCAAAGACACAATTCACAAACTACATGAAGATCAAGAAGATGGAAGACCAAAGTGTGGATACTTCAGTCCTTCTTAGAAGGGGGAAAAAATAGCCATGTGAGGAAATACAGAGACAAAGTATGGAGCAGAGACTGAAGAAACGCCATCCAGAGACTGCCCCACCTGGGGATCTATCACCAAACCCTGACGGTATTGTGGATACCAAAAAGTACTTTCTGACAGGAGTCTAATATATTTATCTCCTGGGATGCTCTGTTCAGGAGTCCCCAATGGAGGCATTGAAGAAAGGATTGAAGAAGCTGAAGGGGTTTGCAACCCATAAGAAAAACAACAATATCAACCATCCAGAGCACCTAGAGATTCCAGGCACTGAACCACCAACCAAAGCGTACGCATAGAGAGACCCATGGCTCCAACCGCATATGTACCAGAGGATAGCCTTGTAGGACATCAATGGGAGGAGAGACCCTTGGCCCTGTGAAGGCTGGAGGCCCCAGTATAAAGGAATATGAAGGCAGGGAGGCAGGAATGGGTGGGTGGGCACTGTCATAGAAGCAAGGATAGGGGCGATGATATAGGAGGTTTCTGGAGGGGAAACCTGGAAAGGGGATAACATTTGAAATATAAATAAAGAAAATATCTAATAGATAAATAAATAAATAAGAAATAAAAAGAAAGATTAAAAATAAATATAAATAAACACAGAAGAAAAAGAAAAAAAGAAACACTTCAAGGCCAGCCTGAGACCCATTATGAAAATTGTCTCAGAATTTAAAAAATTAGATTATGTTTCAGACCCTGGATCAACAAGGTACAATCTTTATTTGTTAGATTTATCAGAAATCGCCATTAAATGACCAGTATCAAGGGCAATGAGAAAATAATTCATTTGTTTTATAATTAATGTTTCATTACTGGCAAACTGTTATTTCTAAGAAAAAAGTCCACACAATAATGCTGCTGTTTCATTGTCTAATATGATAAAAGGAACAATAGATGCTAGCAAGAAAATCAAAAGTTTTATCTTATTCTTCAAATATTAATTAAACTATTTGAATATGTATTATCATTTGAGTTGACATCTGTAAATCCAAATGTCAAAAATTAAGAATGGGTATTAAGAATGGGTTAGAAATATGACCATAGTTTAATTAAAAATGAAAATATATCAATATTTATATTGAAGAGACTCTGAAGTTGCTTCATTCTAAAAGTAGATTTCACATGTGTTTTTATGTTGACTAAAAAGTTTAGTGAACAATGCAAAGTATCCCATGTATTCTAATTCTGTATGTTTCACTTTTAAGGAATACCATAAAATAATATAAGGAAAATAATTGGAAATATTATAGTCATTTGTTTAAAGTTGTGTGGATATTCAAAATCAGGGGTCTAATTTTTTAACTCTTCATTTTAAATATTACCCAAGTACAAGTTAACTGCTTTCTATGAAGTGTCTTCCTGGATTCAAGGTTTACATTTCTTAATATTGAATTTATATACCAAAGCAAAGTTTTCAATAGATATTTTCAAAGCTCAATCACTTGTGGCCCTCAATTCCAATAGAACCCTTTATAGATACCTGAAGTAAAGTTGGAGCTCAAAAGATAATATAAGTGTTATTACCAAATTGCCACGAGACTATACAGAAAAGGAGAAAATGTAAGAAAGAAATATTTTAAAAATTTGGAACTTCAAGTGGAACATTTTTTTTTTTTTTGGAAATACCCTCATCAACAGCATCAGAGGTCCTCTTCACTACTTACCTTGTATTGTTTAATATAATCAAGCTGGCAAATTGTTGCAACAGAATGAAAGCTTTTCTTTGAAAGTTAACTCTATAAAATGTATAATAGATACTCATTATAATAAATATAATTCAATTCATAGATATTGCCTTACAAATTTGGAAGGCTTAATGAGCAGCCTTGCCATACAGGCATGCTCTCTTTATAGTAAGTGGAATAATACAATTTTATGTTTTATAGTATAAAATTTATAAATTATATGCATATATATCTTCCTTCCCAAAAAGCATATCTAAATAATATAAACTAACAATTTTGCCTTTTCTCTTTCCTGAAGATTTATTATTATTATTATTAATAATAAATCTTAATAAAAATAATATTATTAATATTATTACTATTGTAATTTAGTGCTTTTGAACAAAAAGTCAGTGGCAGATATCTATATCACTTAATATTATATGTCTATTTATATTACTACAAAATTCAGAGGAAGCAGAATTTAACAAAAACAAAAACAAAAACAAAAACAAAAAAACCAAACCAACCAAACAAACAAAAACCAGGGCCTCCTGAAAGAGAAAACCTGTAAAGCAAAGGACATTGTCACTAGGAAAACACAACAATTGACAGAATGGGAAAAGATTTTTGCAAACTCCATTTCCAATGGGAGGCTAATATCCACATTATATAAAGAACGCAAGAAACATCAACAAGTCCAACAATCTTATCTAAAATGCTGCTGAGTCTGATTGGGGCACATTATGTGAAATTCCCAAATAGCCAATTAGAATTCTCAACAGAAGAAAACTGAATGGCTGAGAAACACTTAATGAAGTGGTCACAGCCCTTAGGCCGCAGGGAAATGCAAACCAGATGACTCTGAAATTACATATTACACCTGTCAGAATAGCTAACATCTTGAATACAAACGACATCTCCATCTCATATTGGCAAGAATGTTGAGCATGGGGACTACTCCATTGTCATTGGGAGTGCAAAATTACACAGTATTTTGGAAATCCATATAGAGTTTCCTCAGAATATTAGGAATCCATATACCTCAAGACCCAGCTATCCCACTCTAGATATTTACCCGAATGATGCCCTATCCTTACTCAAAGACGCTTTCTCAACTATGTTCATTGTGGCTTTATTTTTAATAGCCAGAAACTAGAAACAACCTAGATGTCCCTCAATTGAATGAACTATGGTACATTTAAAAATAGAGCATTACTAGCATTTTAAAAATAGCATAATTAAATTTGTAGACAAATGGATATAACTAGAAAAAAAATCATCTTTGGTGAGATAGCCTGGAATCAGAAAGACAAATATGATATGTACTCACTTATAAGTATATATTGTCAAGTAAAAGATAATCGTGTTAAAATCCATAGACTCAGGGAGACTAAGTTAAAAAAGAAGGTTTAAGTAGATACACATGCACCTCCCAGGAAAAGGAAAATAGAATAAATTTTGACGGTAAACTGTAAGTGGGTGGGGATGGGAACAAGAGGAATCAAACATTGTTGCTGGGTAAAAGGAGAGAGTACAGAGAGAGAGAGAACTGGGGTTGGGTGTCATTTTGGAGGATTATGTGGAAACCAAGTACAGTGGAAATTCCCTGGAAACTATGTGAGTGACCCTACTGAATATTCTTAGTAATTATGGACACAAAGCCTGAAGTGGCTTTTTTTTTATCAGTCAAAGTTTCTAGCAGTGGAACTTGGACACTAACCCAGCCAAAATACTTTTAACCTACAATTTGTTCTGACTGGAAGATTTACTGGGCTAATGGTACCATAGAATATTTAGAGGTGACCAACCATGGACTGATCCAAATTGAGTCCAGTGCCATAAGAAGGAGCCTACACTTGACACTGCCTATAGGGCTAGGAGCCACAGGCCTAGAGAACTAGAATTACAACTAGTAAAAAAATGTCTATAAAATGATGTTTAATGATACTCATAAATTGGTGCCTACCCCAGTAATCAGAGAGGATTTATCCAACAACTAATGGGGGCAGATGCAGAAACCAACAGCAAAACTTTAGGCAGAGCTTGGGGAATTAAATGGAAGAAGGGGAGGAAGGATTGTAGAAGCCACTGACATCAAGAACATGGCCCATAGAATCAACAAAGCAGAGATGATAGGGGTTCACAGAAACTAAACTTCCAACCAGGAAACCTGTATGGGTCTGACGTAAGTCCTCTACATATGTTATAATTGTGTCCCTTGGTGTTCTTGTGGGATATCTAACAGTGGAGTAGGGGGTGTCTTGTGACCATTCTCTACCTACTGGGTTGCCTCTTCCAGTCTTGATATGAGGGTTTTTACCTAGGCTTATTATAACTACTTATACAATATTTGGTTGATATTCCTGGCAGGCCTGATCTTTCCGAAGGGAAATCTAGGAACAGTGGAACAAGGGAACAAGGGAATAAGTAGTAGTGGAAGGCTACTGGGAAGAGTTGAGGGAGGGGGAATTCTGGTTAAGATATAATGAATGAATTGTATGATGGTTTAAAATTTCCAACATTAAACTTTTATAAAGAGTTAACAAACCAGATGCTCCACAACAGAAGAATGGATACAGAAAATGTGGATTGTTTACACAATGGAATATAATACTCAGCTGCTAAGAACAAGGATATCCTGAGTTTTTCAGGAAATGGATGAAACTAGAAAATATCTTCCTGAGTGAGTGTATTAGTCGGGGTTTCTATTCCTGCACAAACATCATGACCAAGAAGTAGTTAGAGAGGAAAGGGTTTATTCAGCTTACATTTCCACATTGCTATTCATCACTGAAAGAAGTCAAGACTGGAACTCAAGCAGGTCAGGGAGCAGGAGCTAATGCAGAGGCCATGAAGGGATGGTCTTTACTGGGTTGCTTTCCCTGGCTTGCTCAGCTTGCTCTCTTATAGAACCAAGACTACTAGCCCAGAGATGGCACCACCCACAAGGGGGCCTCCCCCCCCTCGATCACTAATTGAGAAAATGCCTTACAGCTGGATCTCATGGAGGCATTTCCCCAACTGAAGCTCCTTTCTCTGTGATAACTCCAGCCTGTGTCAAGTTGACACAAAACTAGGCAGTACAGTGGGGTAACTCAGACCCAAAAGGACATGCAAGGTATGTACTCACTAATAAGTGGATATTAGCCAAAATAAAAGTACAGAATACCCAAGATATCAAGATATAGTCCACAGAACTAAAAAAAAAAAAAAAAAAAAAAAAAGTCAGCAAGCATAAGGGCCCAAGTGAAGACACACCTCAGTCCCACTTGGAAAGGAGAAGAAAGCAACCACAAGGGGGGAGGGAGGAAAGGGCCTAGGCGGAAAAGGGGATGGGGGTTGAAAGGAGAACATGATCTGGTATTGGGTGAGGGGAAAGGACTAAAGCCCCAAGGGCCAGCAGACAGAATGGAAACAGGCAACCTTGGGAGGTAGGAGGTAGGGGAGGACCCTCCAGAATATACCAGAAACCTGGGAGAGGAAAGACTCTCAGGAGTCAAGGGAAGGGACCCTATAATAAATACCCTGCAGTGGGGAGTGGGAACTTGTAGAGCCCACCTCCAGCAGAAAGACAGGGCATCAAGTGCAGGATGGGGTTGCCATCCCACTGAAATGGAACAAAATTTAGGAGATGCATAAATGCATATAATGGTATCTATAATAAATTTCTCTCACATATTTTCAATTTGGTTATGATTGCCTGGAAAAACCACTTTGTAGAAACTTGTTATTAAATTATCAGATAAGGAAATCAAAGAAAAATCAGAGGAAACTAGAACTTTCTGAAGCTCAGATGTTAGGATTTCAGTGTCTTAAACTGTGTAGTAGATGAAAAGCTTTAAAGGATAAATACAGTTATATCAGCAATATTTGCATTGAGAGAATTGAGAAATTTGACTATAGCATATAATAGAAAGGTTAGTGAATTCTTTCCACTTTAATGGTTATTATGAACTATTGTGTTTATAGCACTTTAAAAGAATACTTTTTCACCAATAGACACTATGATGGCCTAAAACCTTACCAGTCCTGACATACAGAGAAAAGTGTTAAATGTATATAATCTGCCAGATAACAAAATATAATTGTAAATCTCTAAACAATATTTTCAATTTTTTGAAATTGCATTTATAGTCACCATTTTACTGTGCATAATATAGGAAAAACTGAAATGTATAAAATGTATGTAATATATGAAAACAAAATTAAAAAAAATGTTCTATCCTTACATCAAATTGCATGCCTACAGTTTTAATATCCACTGAATTTTCTAACAGAGAGAGACAGAGACAGAGACAGAGAGAGACAGAGAGAGAGACAGAGAGACAGAGAACCACTGGGTCTACCTTAAGCATTTAAAATCACAAAGCCTACCTCCAGTGATGCATTTTCTCCAACAAAGCTACAACTACTCCAACATGGTCATACACCTTAATGTCACTTCCTAATCATTCACATATATAAATCTATGGAGACCATCACAGTCCTGATACAGGAATGTTGACTGACTTGATCTTGCGCGTGTATTGTAAAGGTGACCACAGCTGCCATAAGTTCACCTGAGTGAAAAGCCTTCTCATGTCCCAAAGTCACTTTTTCACAGTACTCCTCCTCCCTGATTTCTGTCACATTCAATCTTCCTTTCCTTTTTCTCAAAATGTCCCTTAAGTCTTAACATGATGGGGTATGATATATATTTCTCATTTTAGTATGGAGCATTACACAGTTACTTATTCTGTACCCTCTGTCCAGTTTTGAGCCTCTCTATTAAGTACAATTCATTGCAAAAAAGAAAATTCTCTAATGAGGACTGAGAGCTGAAACAATCTATGTGTACAAAGAGAAGTGTTTATAACAGAGATTTTTCTGTTTAGTGTGTCTCTTTAGCAAAATTATAGTAGTGTATTCTCCCCAAGAGACTATGAGCACCACAGTTAATATATTTCAGCCAGATTTACAGTACCATGCATGAGATTGCTCCTGTGGTGAGGACTTTAAATTCAAACAGAAAATTTGGTTATACCCATAATATTCATGCCACCATCATTCCCATGGGAATATTTTGACAAAGTGTTCATTACTGTAGTTCATAGGGTTCACCGATGGGTAAGAATGCAGTTGAATTTTCTCCTCTATGAGCCCTAATAGTATTTGAAATCTATCCAGCAGAACAAAAGGTTCTAGGTCAGTACCAGCTTGATTTTTTTCAAGTTCTGTGTTCAAAGTGTTTGTTTCCTGCAGTGATATATTACCATCAAGTTATGGTAGGCAATCAAAAACAAGGCTAATAGCCTATATTGGTTGGGGGGGGGGGTGATGCTTTGAAACACATCTGTGAACCGATCAACTGATTAGCAATCAGACAGGATATATATATATCTCACTATGCTTTTAGTTTGGCATCCTATGAATTCACATGGATCATTATCCCCTATGTAAGGTATTTAAACAATTTATATATGAGACACAATTGTGTTATATAGGCAGACATTCCTAAAATTCCTGATTCCCAAGCTTCAACTCCTGAATACTAGGATAACAGGTATAGAAAATCCTGCATCTTGATTAGTTTGAAGATCAGTAATCAGAATTTATGTAAAATGCATCTCAACTGGAATTTGTTTGAGATGTCTTCTCATGAGTAGACAGCAATTATATGAAGGAGGGAGAATATTTCAGTAAAAGTAAAATTTTATAGTGATATCATGAATATATTCCTGAACAGCAGAGGACAAAAGTAGAATATCTAAAATTTACCTAGTGTGCTTTTGCAATTGCCTCTACTGTATCTGATAGATGTCAATCACTAGGGAAAGCCTATGTATAGCTGGGTTACTCCTCTCCTAAGCTTGTACGATTAATTAGAAATACATATCAATATCCAATGCTACTCTCTTACTAACTCAATCACTTTATTATAACAAAATTTCAAATGTAATGGTTATATCATTTGATTGATAATTCTACCCAATTATATTTACTACTCAAATTGGTTTAGAATTACTAATTAGAGGTACTTTCATTGGCTTCCTATGTCCCTATAAATCATCTCCATTATTGTGGTATATGTATTTGATGTAGACAAATTTTCTTTTTTATTCTTTTTTTCTTTTATTGGGTATTTTATGCATTTACATTTCAAATGTTGTCCCCTTTCCTGTATTATCTCCTGAACCCCCATATTTCATTCCCTCTCTGCTTGCTTCTATGAGGGTGTTTCCTCAACCACCCACACCCAGCTCATCACTCTGCCATTCCCCTACAACGGGTAATCAAGCCTTCATAGGTCCAAGGACCTCTCCTCCCATCGATGCCAGATACTTCCATTCTCTGCTACATGTGCAGCTGGAGCTATAGGTCCCTCCATGTGTACTCATTGGTTGGTGGTTTAGTCCCTGGCAGCTCCAGTGAGTCTGGTTAGTTAATTTTGTACTTTTTCCTTTGTGGTTGCAAACTCCTTCAGCTCCTTCACTCTTTTTTTCTAACTCCTCCATTGGGGACTTCGTGCTCAGTCCAATGGTTGGCTGTGAGCATCCAGTTGTGGTGGCACACACTTATAGGATTTGTTTCTCGCTATTATAAAAAAGGCTGCTATGAACATAATGGTGCATGTGTACTTGTTATGTGTTGGAGCACCTTTTGGTCTATGCCCAGGAGTGGTATAACTGGGTTCTGTGGTAGAACTATTTCCAATTTTCTCATAAACCACCAGATTGGTTTCCAAAGTGGTTTTACCAGCTTGCAATCCCACCATCAATGGAGGAGTGTTTCTCTTTCTCCACATCTTCACCAACATCTGCTGTCACCTGAATTTTTGATCTTAGCCATTCTGATTGGTGTGAGGTGGAATCTCAAGGTCGTTTTGATTTGCATTTTCCTGATGACTAAAGATGCTAAAGTGCTTCTCAGTCATTTGAGATTCCTCAGTTGAAAGTTCTCTCTTTAGCTCTGTACTCCATATTTTAATAGGGTTATTTGGTTCTCTGGAGTCTACCTTCTTGAGTTCTTCATATATTTTGGATATTAGACCTCAATCAGATGTAAGGTTGGTAAAAACCTTTTACCAATTTATGGGTTGTGGTTTTGTCCTTTGCTTTATGGAAGCTTTCCAATTTTATAAGGTCATATTTGTCCATTGTTGATCTGGAAGCATAAGTCATTGGTGTTCTGTTCAGGAGGTTTTCCCCTGTACCCAAGCCTTTGAGGTTCTTTCCCACTTTCTCTTCTATTAGATTAAGCATATCTCATTTTTTATGGAGGTCCTTGATCCACCTGGACTTGAACTTTCTACAAGGAGATAAGAATGGATCAATTTGCATTCTTCTACACGCAGACTGGCAGTTGAAACAGCACCATTTGTTGAAAATGTTGTCTTTTTTTTTGCTTCCTTGTCAAAGACCAAGTGACCATAGGTGTGTGGGTTCATTTCTGGGTCTTCAATTCTATTCCATTGATCTTCTTGTCTGCCTCTGTACCAACACTATGAAGATTTTATCATTATAGCTCTATAGTATAGCCTGAGTTCAGGGATGGTGATCCCCCCAGAAATTCTTTTATTGTTGAGAATATTTTTCAATATCCTGGTATTTTTGTTATTCCAAATGGATTTGAGCACTGCTCTTTCTTCTTATATGAAGAATGTTGGAACTTTGATGGGGATTGCACTGAATCTATATATTGCTTTTGGCAAGATGGCCATTTTTACTATATGAATCCTGCCAACCCATTAGCATGTGAGATCTTTCCATCTTCTGATATGTTTTTCCATTTCTTTCTTCAGGTATATAAAGTTCTTGTCATACAAATCTTTCACTTGCTTGGTTAGACTCACACCCAAATATTGTATATTATTTGTAACTATTATGAAATGTGTTGTTTCTCTAATTTCTTTCTCAGCCTTTTTTATCCTTTGAGTAGAGGAAGGCAACTGATTTTTTTTTGAGTTAACTTTATATCCAGCCACTTTGCTGAAGCTGTTTATTAGCTGAAGGACTTCTCTGGTGGAATTTTGGGAACCACTTGTGTCATACCATCTGCACATAGTGATAGCTTGACTTCCTTCCTCCCAGTTTGTCTCCCTTTGATCTCTTTTGTTGTCTAGTTGCTCTAGCTAGGACTTCAAATACTATATTGAACAGGGAGGGAAAGAATGGGCAGCCTTGTCTGGTCCCTGATGTTAATGAGATAGATAGCTTTGAGTTTCTCTCTATTTAGTTTGATGTTGGCTATTTGTTTGCTGTATATTACTTTTATTATATTTATGTATGCACCTTGAATTCCTGATATCTCCATTACTTTTAACATGAATGGGTGTTGTATTTTGTCAAAGGTGTTTTCACCATCTAATGAGGTGATCATGTGCTTTCTTTGAGTTTGTTTATATAGTGGATTGCATTGATGACTTTTCATATATTGAATCATCCCTGCATTCCTGGAATGAAGCCTACTTGATCATGATGGATGATCATTTTGATGTGTTCTTGGATTCAGTTTGCAAGAATTTTATTTTGTACTTTTACATCTATATTCATAAGTGAAATTGTTCTGTAGTTCTCTTTCTTTGTTGAGTTGTTTTGTGATTTAATTATTAGTGTAACTGTGGTAACTGTGGCTTCATAGAACAAATTGGACAGTGTTCTTTCTGTTTCTAGTTTATAGAATAGCTTTAAAAGTATTGGTATTAGATCTCCTTTGAAGATCTGATAAAATTCTACACTAAAAACATCTGGTCCTGTCCTTTTTATTTTATTTTTTCTGGTTGGGAGACTTCATCTAATGACTGCCTCTAGTTCTTTGGGGTCTATGGGGCTATGGAGCTATGTAGCTATGGGGCTGTTTATATGGTTGATCTGACCCTGATTTAACTTTGGTACCTGGTATCTGTCTGGAAAACTATCCATTTCATCCAGGTTTTCCAGTTTTGTTCAATATTGACACTTTATTATCCTTCTGTTCTTATTTCTTTTTAAATTTTCATTTAGAGCCAACAAGATATATTCATAATAATATTCACTTGTTTAGCCACCAGAAAAGCACTAGGACATAACTTTTAGGGATCATGGGCAAAGTAGCATTACAAAGAGAGTTTGATCTCCAGATTTTGAATTTTCTTCACATTGTTAGAGGGCAAGACAATACAATGGTGTCTCCATCTCATATTCTTGCTGAGGTCATTTTAGGTTTAACTAGAACTTGAGCTCTTTGATGAAAAATTCCATGGAATATTTGAGGTATTTCAAAATGTCCTAGCAAACTTAGCTTCGGTTAAATTGACTGCTTCTTTGGGCAGAATCCCCATCCATCTATCTGCTTTTCTTAGCATCTGTTTCTTGTTGTTGATGTTGTTTTGTTGTTGTTGATGTTCTTTTGTTTTTGTTGATGTTGCTGGTGGTGGAGAAAAAAGTAGAGAATAACCAAGATACAGTCCACAGAACTCAATAAGATCAACAAGCTGAAGTGCTCAAGTGAGGATGCCTCAGTCCCACTTGGGAGGGAGAAGAAAACAATCACAAATGGGGAGGAAGTGAGGGACCCAGGCTGGAAAGTGTGCTAGGGTGAGGAGAGGGAGTGGGGAGGAGAGGGGAACCTGATCTGGTACTGGGTGAGGAAAAAGAACTGAAACCCTGAGAGTCAGCAGAAAGAAAATGGAAACAGGGAACCTCAGGAAATAGGAGGTTGGGGGGACCCTCCAGAATACACCAGAGACCTGGGATGTCAGAGACTCTCAGGACTGAAATGGAGGGACCTTAGGTGAAATGCCTGACAGTAGGGAGACGGAACTTATAGAGTCCACCTCCAGCAGGAAGACAGGGCATCAAATGAGGGAGGGGGCAACTCACAGTCACAACTCTGACCCATAATTGTTCCTGACTGAAAGAATTACAGGGATGGAAATAGAGAGGAGCCTGAGGAAAAGAAGGTCCAGTTACAGGACCAAAGTAGGATCCAGCTCAAGAGGAGGTCCCAAGGCCTGACACTATTCCTGAGGCTATGGAGCTCTCACAAAATGGAACCTAGCATGACAGCACTCTGGAAGACCCAACAAACAGCTGAAAGAGTCAGATGCAGATATTTGCACCCAATCAATGGTTAGAAAGAGCTGTCCCCTGTTGTTGAATTAGGGAAGGCTGAAAGAAGCTGAGGAGAAGGGCGGCTGTGTAGGAGGACCAGCAGTCTCAATTAATCTGGACCCCTGAATTCTCTTAAATTCTGGACCACCAAACAGCAGCTGATATGAAGCGTCAACACAAATACAGTAAGGACTGCAGGGTCTGTGTCCATTTTAAATGACCTATGTAACCCTCAAGAGACAGAAGGCCCCAGAGAGTTTAGAGGTTAGGTGGGGTTAGGAGTGGGGAAATCCATGTAGAGACAAAGGGGATGAGGAATAGGTATGGAATGTGGAACCGTCTGAGAGTAGATGGGGGGGGGGGATGGAATAAAATATGAAGTATAAATAAATAAATTTTTAAAAAGAAAAGAAATTTGAGGCACTTTGCTGACTTTGAGGATAGATTTTAGAGGAAAGACACCATCATACATGGAGACATTTACATGAAATTTCTTTACTAGACTATAATGTATATTCTATTTAATTTTACTTAGAGAAAAAATCATTGGTTTTTAAAGAAACATAAAAGGCTTCCCTTAACATGAGCAAAGTATAAGCATCATATTTGTTTCCAGTAATAGGCAGCACTGTGACATCATTAAGGCAGTAATCTTTGTCGTTACTACTGTCTACTCCAATTGCAAAAGATACTGTTTCTTGAACAGATGAAGACAAAGGTCATCTCTCAAAAAATTTTAGGGTCTTCTAATTTTTTCTAGGACCAAGTAACTGTCTCCTGGGACTCAGTTTTCCTAAATCATTTGCAAATCAATCCCCTTTTGGCTGTCTCACTCTAGGCCTTCTATAGTTTTAGAACCTATGTATTGTCCTCATCGATTCCCTTGGAAGACTTTCTATGCTGCCATCAAGATGTCCTTGAGCCATATTTATTTGTCTACCATCCCTCCTTGACAGGGATTTCCTCCAATTTACCTGTACAGGAGGTAATAGGATAATTATTACAGAGAGATCAGGTTTGTATATAGTTGAAGGGACCTTCCATTCAGTCATTACTTACAAGATAACCTTTGACCTGGTGGGAAGTAATGGCCCACTTCTTGTCAATAAAATGGAATGAGAAGAAATATAAAAAGAGAAAAAAATTGCTAAGATGCAGACTAGAGGCACATACACACTATATTATTGTACAATCATCCCATAAGCTAAATTCTGCAGGATTTCTCTCTTAACCCCTTCAGACTTAGCCTGAGAATTTTGAGTGTGAGTTTCAGGAGGAAGCAAGTGATTTCACTAGGCAAGAACATGCATCCTACTGTGTCTGTCACTGAGCAAGGCATGATTTTGGTACTAGCCAGAGTTCTGAGCTAAGACTCATATAAACTTTTACTTTGCTATCTCGTAAGAAAACAGGCCAAATTTTTAAGTGCACAGTCCAGGACAAGTTTTTGTGAGACTGATTGCCAATCCCAAGCTAAAACTACTGATTCTATCACAATCGAATTGTTCTCTTACTCCTACTTGTTTCAGCTTTTTAAAAATGAGATAATTTCTTTATTTACATTTCAAAAGTTATCCCCTTTCCTGGTTTCCCCCTAAAAATCCCCATCCCCTAACCCCTCCTCCTGCTCACCAAACCACCCACTTCTGCTTCCTGGCCTTGGCATTCCCCTATACTGGGGCATAGAAGCTTCAAAGGACCAGGGGCATCTCCTCCCATTGATGACCAACTAGGCCATATTCTGCAACATATGCAGATGAAGTCATGAGTCCCACCATGTGTTTTCTTTGGTTTATGATTTAGTCCCAGAGACTGGTGTTACTGGTTAGTTCATATTGTTGTTCCTCCTATGGGGCTGCAAACCCCTTCAGCTCCTTGGGTACTTTCTCTAGCTCCTACATTGGGGATCCTGTGATCAGTCCAATTTATAGCTGTGAGCATCCATTTCTGTATTTGTCAGGCACTGGCAGAGCCTCTCAGGAGACAGCTATATCTGGCTCCTGTCAGGTGTCAGCAAGCACTTGTTGGCATCCATAATAGTGTCTGGTTTTAGTGATTGCATATGGGATGGATTCCCAGGTGGGCTAGTCTCTGGATATTTATTCCTTCAGTCTCTGCTCCACACTTTGTCTCTGTAACTCTTTCCATGGGTATTTTGCTCTCCCTTCTAAGAAGGATTGAAGTACCCATACTTTGGTCTTCCTTCTTCTTGAGTTTCATGTGTTTTGCAAATTCTATCTTGGGTATTCTGAGCTTCTCGGCTAATACCCACTTATTAGTGAGTACATATCATATGTGTTCTTTACTGATTCAATAGTGTTGACCTTAGCTGAAATGCCCAAGAATGGGGAGATAGAAAATGAAGAGACCATCTCCAGAAGATATACATTGCCCCCAATTTAGGCAAGGGACCACCCACCCATCTTCAAAATTTTTAACCCAGAATTATTTCTGTCTAAAAAAAAAATGCAGGGAGAAAAATGGAACAGAGACTGAAAGAAAGGCCACCCAGTAACTGGCCCAACTTGGCTCACATTCTATGTGTGCACACCAAAACCTGACACTATTTCTAAAGTTATATTTTGCATGCAGACAGGAGCCTGGCATGGTCAACCTTTGAGAGGCTCTACCAGCAGTTGCCTCAGACAAATGCAGTTACTTATAGTCAACCATTGGCTTGAGGTCAGAGACCAAGGACTGAAGGAGCTGAAGGGGATTGCAACACAATAGAAAAAAGCAGCAGTATCAACTAACCCAGAACCCTCAGAGCTCCCAGTGACAAAACCAGAAACCAGGGAGTATACTTAGGTTAGTTCCTGGCCCCGGCACATGTGTAGCAGAAGGTTGCCATGTATGGCCTCAGTGGGAGAGGATGAGCTTAATACTATAAAAACATGATGCCTAAGTGAAAAAGGATCTTGATGAGGATGGGTGAGCACCCTCTGCGATGTGGGAGAGAGCGGGATCAGTTTAAGAAATGGAAGGGGGGCAACTTTTTGAATGTAAATAAATAAAAGTATTTAACAAATATGAAATAAAATTACAACAAACACACAAATAAAAACTTATATTATGAAAGTACTACATAGGAAAGTCTGTATTCTGCTTTAAAGGCTTCTACTGAATCAGATATACCCCCACTTAATCTTTTTCTGGCTGTTTTTGTGCTAATTTTCCCAGCAAGCCCCAACTCTCAAAGAATTTACCACCTTCCTACAGTGATGCTGAGAATCAAGCCACCATACCATAAAATTTTGGAAGATATTTAAGAATGAAATTACAAGATCTTCCTTTTTTTGTTAACAGATTCTGATATGCTTAGAATTTAGAATTAATGAGTATTTGAAATTGTATTAAGTTATAATTCTTTTCCTTTATTTTTTCAAATTTTTATTAGATAATTTCTTCTTTTACGTTTCAAATGATATCCTGAAAGTCCCCTATACCCACCCTGCTCCCCTACCCACCCACTCACACTTCTTGACCCTGGCGTTCCCCTGTACTGGGGCATATAAAGTGTGCAAGACCAAAGGGCCTCTCTTCCCAATGATGGTCGACAAGAGACACAAGCTCTGGGGGACCTGGTTAGTACATATAGTTGTTCCTCCTATAGGATTTCAGACCCCTCAGCTCCTTGGGTACTTTCTCTAGCTCCTCCACTGGGGGTCCTGTGTTCCATCCAATAGGTAACTGTGAGCACCCACTTCTGTATTTGCAAGGCAGTGGCATAGCCTCACAAGAGACCTATAACAGTATCCTGTCAGCAGGCTCTTGTTGGCATATGCAATAGTGTCTGCATTTGGTGGCTGATTATGTGATGGATTCCCTGGTGGGGCAGTCTCTGGATGGTCCTTCCTTCCTTCTATCTCAGCTCCAAACTTAGTCTCTGTAACTCTTTTCATGGATATTTTGTTCCCTATTCTAAGGAGGAATGAAGTATCCACACTTTGGTCTTCCTTTTTCTTGATTTTTATGTTTTGCAAATTATACCTTGGGTATTCTAAGTTTCTGGGCTAATATCCATTTATCAGGGAGTACAGATCATGTGAGTTCTTTTGTGGTTGGGTTACCTCACTCAGGATGATATCCTCCAGATACATCCATTTGCCTAAGAATTTCATAAATTCATTGTTTTTAATAGCTGAGTAGTACTCCATTGTGTAAATGTACCACACTTTTTGTATCCATTCCTCTGTTGAGGGACTTCTGGGTTCTTTCCAGCTTCAGGTTATTATAATTAAGTCTTCTATGAGTATAGTGGAGCATGTATCCTTATTACCAGTTGGAAGATCTTCTGGGTATATGCCCAGAAGAGGTATTGTTGGGTCTTCCGATAGTACTATGTCCAATTTTCTGAGGAAGCTCCAGACTGATTNCCAGAGAGGTTGT
Source organism: Mus pahari (assembly GCF_900095145.1). NCBI lineage: Eukaryota > Metazoa > Chordata > Mammalia > Rodentia > Muridae > Mus > Mus pahari. Next base: position 100,035,857 of record NC_034613.1, on the reverse strand, counting down.
ACAAGCTTGCAATCCCACCAACAATGGAGGACTGTTCTTCTTTCTCCACATTCTCTCCAGCATCTGCTATCACCTGAGTTGTTGATCTTAGCCATTGTGATGGGTGTGAGGTGGAATCTCAGGGTTGTTTTGAGTTGCATTTTCCTGATGATTAAGGATGTTGAACATTTTTTTCAGATGCTTCCCAGCCATTAGGTATTCCTCTGTTGAGAATTCTTTGTTTACCTCTCTACCCCATTTTTAATGGGGTTATTTGAATTTCTTGGGTTCAGCTTCTTGAGTTCTTCGTAAATATTGGATATTAGTCCCCTATCAGATTTAAGATTGGTAAAGATCCTTTCCCAATCTGTTGGTGGTCTTTTTGTCTTATTGACAGTGTCTTTTGCCTCACAGAAGCTTTGCAATTTTATGAGGTCCAAATTGGGATCCAACCCAAGGGGAGTCTCCACGGTCTGACACTATTAAAGATGCTATGGTGTACTTGCAGACAGGAGCCTAGCAAGGCTGCCTTCTGATAGGTCCAACTCTCTCTCTCTGAGAGAGTCAGATGCAGATATTTACACATAACCAATGGACAGAAGTTAGGGATCCTGTAGTTGGATTAAGGAAAGGCTGAAAGAAGCTGAGCAGGTGAGTGACTGTATAGGATGACCAGCAGTCTCAACTAACCTGGAACCCTGACATCTCTCAGACACTGAGCCACCAAAGAGGTAGCACTACACCAGCTGGTCTGAGGCCCCTGACACATATACACAGAGAACTTCCTGGCCTGGCCTCAGTAAGAGAAGACACACCTAACTCTGGAGAGACTTGAGGCCCCAGGAAGTGTAGAGGTCTGTGGGGGTAGGGAGACAGGGAGCATGTGTTGGATGAGGAATAGTCAGAGGGCGACAAGGAGGTGTTAACAACTGGAGTGTAAAAAAAAAAAAAAAGAATAACAATTGAAAAAAATAAAGAGATTGGTCCTCACCTTCTACCTTGAAAAACAAAATAATATTAATAAATTTCTAGAAGAGGGTTAATACACATTATCATTACTCCAGTCTATTAAAGAAATTTACCTTGATCAATTATTCTCGATGGGAGTGATTGATCATATGTACAATTGATATGGGAACATCAATGAATTGCTACTTTATATCAGGTTACTGTATAAAAATTTGTCATTATTTGGCTTGTATTTGCCCAGTAGAAAACATTTTTTAATATGTGTCGATCTGTTCATTAGAATTGGATATTTTTTTCTCCTGCCTATTGAACTTTTGTGGAAAGAAATTTAGTAATTCATTTTGAGCAAAATGGAAAGCATTTGCATGTTTTAACAATATACATGAAGAAAAACATGTGGTAGATGCATTTACCTTTAATCCAAGTACTCCCTTTGAAGACAGACACAGATAGATGGCTGTGAATCCAAGGCCAGTCTGGTCTACATTATGAGTTCCAGGCCAGTCAGGTCATCAAAAAAACATATATATGAAGTGTATTTGTGTCCATATGTTTCTGTTACATCCACTTTGTATAATGCCATGTTCCCATGGTCAATAAAATCAAAGATTCACAGCTGAATAAAATTTTCATATCCATTCTTCTTCTTATGAACATGCAAGATAATTTCATTTCCCAGCTATTGTGAATAGAGCAACAAAGAAATTACAAATTTCTGGGTAAATGGATGCAATTGTAACAATTTATACTGAGTGAAGTAACCCAGGCCCAGAATGACAAACACCATATGGCCTCTCACATCTGTGGATCCTAGTGCCAAGACTACAGCTTTATATGTTTATCTTGGGGCACTTGTAGAAGCCATAAAATTAGAAAGGGGACATCAGGGGGATATCTTAAGGGCTGAGGAGATAGTGAAATGTAGTAATATGAAAATAGATAGGGAAAACATAAGTTTATGCAAGTATGAGTGTTGAAGAATGAGGAGTGCAGGGGCTGGGAAATGATGGCTAATCTAAGTGAGTGATCGATTTAAAAGCTATACAAAAGCCCACTACATTGTAAAATAATATTTTAAATCAAGTTACAAAGAATAGAAGTGATATATCCCACTTTGCTGTATAGTACTGCTCCTAGAAGCCATTGTTTACTACACAGAAATTCTGGTACCAATCATGGATGACCTATTTAATAGTTCTTGGACAAGGAAGTCTCAGAGTCCCCATCAAAAAAAAAATTACAGGCTATTGCTCTTCCTTCTTGCTGCTCACTAAAACTAGAGGATAAGATGTTATTGCTGGAGATAGTATTTATCTAGACTACAAGATATGGAGAATATGCTGGCTGGAACTGAATAAGAGGCTTCCTCCCTATGATACAGCTTCTATAGTGCTGAAAGGTGCCATGCAGGATTTTAGGTAAGAAAAGCCAATAGTTGTCTTATCCAAAATGTGAATTCTATTAACTACCAATCTACCATGAATGATATAACCTCTGGTACAATAGTGGCATGAAGGTTATGAGTGTAATCAACTATTCCTGATTTGGATTTGAAGTTGATCTACTGAAGGGAATATATGCCTGATAGTGTGGATCTACTCAAAATATTATGTTTGTGTAGTACATAGACCTTAAAAGAGATCTTTCTACTATTATTTAGCTAAATTGACATTACAGCAAACTTAAGTCTAAATATTCATGTTTTTATAAACTGACAAATGCTACTCATATCACTAATCAGAAAATGACATTTTTGAGTGAAAGAGTGAATATAGAGACTCATGGCTGTTTAGTGTTTATCATACATAGCAGTCTGGTGCTTAGTCCTAAACAGGGCATTTTGACCAACCCTTCAACAACCAGGGAACATGATGAAAGAAGCAGAAATAATTAAATGCCAGAAAATATTGAGAAGGTATGTGAAAAAGGTATCATCCAAGTATGAAACAACCACTGAAAATCCACTAAAAATGTGTTATCAGAGTACTTATAATTGCCTAGTTGCCTATACTAGGGGTTCATGTAATTTTACTTCTCAACAGCAAATTATAAGTCATAAAAGACTCATTGGGCTCCACAATCTAGCCATTACCTTCAGCTGAGTAACAAAGAGTGGGTGTGCATAGACTAATGGATAATTCCAAACTTTGGGGCCATAGAGAAAATTCTGGTTAAAACCTGATTAACAAAACAGAAGAAAAAGCCATCAATGTGGTAAGAGAACTGTAGAGAGGAGGTGGCCAAGGGGAAACAACAGGTATAGAAGAGAGTAAGAAGAGAGAATGGGAAGTAAGAGTTAACAGAATATATAAGTGTACAAAATGGTCAAAAATATATAATTAGTACACAATTTGAAAAAAAATCTTGCTAAAAATTTTAAGTGACCTGCAAATAATATGTCTCAACAACTAATTTTTTTCTTTCGTATCCTTGTTAATAAGGTGACTGAGAAAATGTCCAAGAACAAACAAGAATAACTTTAAAATACTACAGAAGTATATGAGGAGTACTTTGTATAGAGAAAGACATTTCATGTTGCATAAGACAAAATGAGTTAAATTTTTAAAATATTCAACCGGGATTAGGTTAATCCATTTGTCTTTTCAGGTATTCATTGGTTTTATAAATTCTGATATAAAGCCAGATATGCTCTATAATGGGAATGACTGATTTAGTTATGTTAAAGTGCAGATCCTATCTTTGAGCTGGAAAATCATAAGAAACACATACTCATCCACATATACATGTTCTTAAACTTACCTTCGAAGCATTGGCTGTAAGTAGTGCTTTTGATTAAATAAAACGTTCACTGCTTTATTCTCCTTTCCTGTTTACCTCTCTCTTCTCTCTTATTCCTCTCCACTGAAAACAAATTCTTAATAAATCACATATATTAAACCTTCACCTCAAGCATTTCTTATAGGAAAATTGATCTAAGATATAAATTATGTAAAATGGGTATTTTATAGACGAAACAAAGACAATTTAGTGATTTAAATATGAATGGGATTAAGAAACTGAATACTAATCCATAAATGTGAGAAGGGCACTGAATTAAATTGAAGTATTGAATCAACTTTGTACTATCAGGCATTTTGAAGGAAATGTTTAATAAAAACTTTTTTAAAAAATAAACCTTTTCATAAATGTGAAATTCACATTTTTATATGTAATATGCCAGTGGAGAAAAATAATAAGAAAGGATACAATGAAATTTTAAGGAAACTAAGGCAAGGCTAGAAATGAATCCTAAAAGCTATAAGAAATAAGAGCAAGACAAGATGCTATATTGTATTTTGGAGAGTCGAAGATATGGCTTAGCAATTTAGATTGCTTGTAGCTCTTCCAGCAGACCTGGGTTCAGTTTGTAGCATATGCATCAATATAATCCACCATATAAACAAACTGAAAGAAAAAAACAAAACAAAACAAAACATGGTTATCTCACTAGATGCCAAAAAAATGCATTTGACAAAATCCAACATCCCTTCTTGTTAAAAGTCATAGAAAGAGTGGGGATGCAAGAACATAACTAGATCTTTGCTCCAGTGCACTGCCAGGGAGAGGGCGGCCTGCAGAAGCTACACAGCTTCTGGGAAAGATCCCATTTCTGACTCCAGTCATTCGGCAACTTTCCCGCCCAAGGAGGGATGTCTGCCCAGGAGGAGTCTCAAGGCCTGAGCCGGAAGGAGAGCCATCTTTGCTCCAGTTCGCTTAGGCTCCAGTCTGTGCTAGCAAGAGTGTGGACCACAGAAGCTACACAGCTTCAGGACAGACAGAAGCAACCTAACTTCTGGGAAAGACCCTGTTTCAAGCTCCAGAAGTTTGGGCACCTTCCTCACCAGAGGAAAGGTGGCCACCTGTGAGGGCTCTGTCTGCCAGAGCAGGTGAGAGAGTCATATTGTGTCCAGGGTCCCTCTGTGGCTAGTCTGTGCAGGTGAGTGAATAAAGTGCAGAGGCAACACATCTTCTGGGACAGGCCCTGTTTTGGGCCTACATCTTCAGCAAG